>NW_026596040.1:13171779-13323129 GCF_907164565.1 Psammomys obesus
TATTATATTATATTATATTATATTATATTATATTATATTATATTATACATAGTAATGTAATACATGAACTGAAAAAATGTTTCAAATTTAAATGAATTTTCAAGGAAGCAATGTAAGAAAATACCACTGGGATTAGCATTTCTTTGTTCAATAAATTTTTATTTTTTATTTTGTTTTTTAAGTCCAGGTTTATCTAGATCAAGAATTTCTCAACATAAAACTCATGTCTTCCCATCAGCAGAAAAGATGGAAGTTTATTCTGTGTGCATTTGTGTATAAAAGAAAAGCTTTAATTGACTTGTTAATCCCTCCTTGTCAAAGAATTTAGACATAAATTTATGATGATTTCTGAAAACTACATGGAAAGCAGAAAATATTGCTACCTTTATGAACCGGGATATCTTTATCTGGGAATAGAATCTAAGAACTGCCTCCTGTGAAAGCAAGCAATATCCAGTGTGTCTCCAGTGACTCCAAGCAAGTGCATGGTCAGCAAAAGCCAGTATGGTTTTATTGGCAGAATGACCAAGGGCAAGTTGTCTTAATTGAGAATCTGGGAGCAGCTCAGGTCAGTGCTCCTCCTAAGTCATCTGCCCTGACCAGGGGTAAATATAAAAGCCTTTCCTCATCTGAACAGAAGAGAAGCCTTTTCTCTGAACTTTTTCCTCTGCCCTCCTCATTTGAACAGTGGAGGAGCTATCATTACATTTTTTTTTCTCTGTACAGTCAGGTATTAAAGTTTTGAAGCTTTTAAGGTTCAGTGTTCACTGTAACAAATACTCACATTTGACCTTAGAGTGCAAAATCAGCTCTTCATCTATGGAGGTAAATACTCATGGCTGAGTCACAGGAAAACTTTGTGTGTCCAAGCCGAGTATGGGTAGCGACAGTTTGAGCCTAGACATTCCTCTTATATCATATTCCTAGTTAGTAACATTAATAATAGTTTTGTCTCTGAGACAATACCTCATGGTGTAAATTAGGTCTTCCTGAAACTAATTTTCCTCCTGCCTTAGTCTCCCATGTGTTGTGATAAAAGGCGTGTGCCAATAGCCATGGTTTACATAAGCAGTTTCTAAAGATGAAAATTTTCTGTTCCTGATATTTTGTGCTCCTCCTACCTAGATCCACTTTCATTTAACATAATACAGAGGTGACATATAGTTGTTATTCTAGCAATAGTCACATTCCTGGATGTGCACTGGATTTAAATTCGAAAAGCATCTGAACGACAAATAACCTGAAGTAAAATGCAATTCACAGAAACTATCTGTAAGAATTACCCACATTGTGAGCTGCCAGGGAAATAGATGCAGAAAAAGATGAATTATTGATATGAGAACTGGCTTAAATCAATCACGAAATTCTTCAGTCATTTGTAACACAATAACTTTCATAGTATCAGCTCTGGAGTAGACAGTTTCTCATCTGAGACTAAGCAGACATGGATGAATAAGTGGTTGTAGAAGGGCCAGGGTAACTTCTACACTTTAGGGCGGTAGCTCGCACAGGGATACTATTGCTTTGTGATAGGTATAGATATTCAGTGCCGGGCAGGATATGGATACAATCTCATTTAATTTTCTAAGTAACTCTTTGGTACAATGACACATGTACTTGTGCCTGTGAAAGAGGGAGCAGAGCATATATATAGACTTATACTTCTCCAGCAGACTTTTATACAATTAACTGAGAGCTGACCTGCCTAGTATCTCTTAAAGATCTTTAAAGACAAATTAAAGTGAAACTACCAGTGATTTGGTCTGAGTGAGATGTTACAATGAAAGTAAAATTTCTCTCAACTGTTTCATTTATGCTAAAAATTTATACTGATATGTGTATTTTTTTTTCTCCAAAGGGTTATCTATTTTTACTTATCTCAAAAAGTTGAAAAATCTTCATTAACCCTTTATCTGACAGAGGACTAATATCCACTATATACAAAGAACTAAAGAAGCTGAAAAGCAGCAAGCCAAGTAATCCAATTTAAAAATGGGGAACACAGCTAAACAGAGAATTCTCGACAGAGGAATATCGAATGACAGAGAAACACTTAAAGAAATGCTCAATCTCATTAGCCATCAGGGAAATGCAAATCAAAACGACCCTGAGATTTCACCTCACACCCATCAGAATGGCCAAGATGAAAAACTCAAGTGACAACACATGCTGGAGAGGTTGTAGAGAAAGGTGAACCCTCCTCCACTGCTGGTGGGAATGTAAACTGGTACAACTACTTTGGAAATCTATCTGGCGCTTTCTCAGACAATTAGGAATATTGCTTCCTCAAGACCCAGCTATACCACTGCTAGGTATATACCCAAAGTTTGCTCAAGTACACAAAAGGGATATTTGCTTAACCATGTTTATAGCAGCTTTATTTGTAATAGCCAGAACCTGGAAACAACCCAGATGTCCATCAACGGAGGAATGGGTACATAAATTGTGGTATTTTTACACAATGGAATACTACTCAGCAATCAAAAAGGAGGAAATCATGAAATTTGCAGTCAAATGGTGGGATCTAGAAAAGATCATTCTGAGTGAAATATCCCAGAAGGAGAAAGGTAAACATGGTATATACTCACTTATATAGACCTATAAGATATGATAAACATAATGAAATCTATACACCTAAAAAAGATAATCAAGAGAGTGGACATGGGGTAAGATAATAAATCCTCATTTAGAAAGACAGATGGGATGTGCATTGAACGTATGACAGGAGTCTACTGAAGGCATCTGAAGGACTCTAACTAGCAGTGTTTTCAAAACAGATACAAAGACTCATAACCAAACCTTCCGCAGAGTACAGGGAATCATATGAAAGAAGGGGAGTTAGTATAATGAGGAAAGGATAGGAGCTCCACAAGGACCAAATATATCTGGGCACAGGGTCTTTTCTGAGACTGACATTCAACCAAGGACCATGTATGGATATAACCTAGAACCTCTGCTCGGATGTAGCCCATGGTAGCTCAGTAACCAATTGGTTTCCCATAGTAAGAGGAACAAGGACTATTTCTAACAGGAACTCAATTGCTAGCTCTTTGACCTCTCCACCCCCTAAGGGAGGAGCAGTCCTGTTAGGCCACAGAGGAGGACTTTGCAGACAGTCCTGAAGATACCTGATAAAACAGGATCAGATGAATGGGAGGAGGCCCCCCGCCCCCATCAGTGTACTTGGAAAGGGGCAGGGTGGAGATGAGGGAGGGAGGGTAGGATTGGGAGGGAATGAGGGAGCGGGATATAGCTGGGATACAGAGTTAATAAAATGTAACTGATAAGAAAAAGAAATAAAATTAAAAAATACTTGATTAAGTAAAAAAAAGTTGAACAAAATAATTTTAAGATTTTTTTTTTTTACAATAAGTCTTTGAATACCTGGTGCTACCATTTAGTGAAGTCTGTAATGGAACAGCTTCTTCATATATTCTTTCCATGGACCTCAGTGTGTAGATTAAGCATATTAAAGATTCTTCACATTAGGAAAAAAAAAGATAAGCTTGTTTTTAACACATTAGAAATAAACTGAATCAGAGCTGGAGTAGTGGCTCAGAGGTAAAGAGCACTGGCTGCTCTTCCAAAGGTCCTGAATATAGTTCCCAGCAACCACATGGTGGCTCACAACGATCTATGAGCTGGTTGCCCTCTTCTGGCATGTAGGCATACATACTGGCAAAACACTGTATACAAAATAAATAAATAAATAGATCTTAAAACAAAACAAAACAAAAAACCCGAGTCACCACCAACAAACTGTTGGTGTCTCGAAGCATTTCTCCTTGGTGTCATTGAGGTAAGTACAAGCTCAGACCCGAATGCTCTACTTTTCTCTCCCTTTGTCTCTCTTCCCATCTCCCCTGCCTGTCTGTTGTATGAGTTTGAATTTGTGCCTCCCTGAAGGCTGACCTGTGAATTTTTTCCTGGTGTCTGTCCCTGAGTATGTGTCTTTCCTGACAAAGTATATTTATCTATCTTATATTGAATAGCACAAAAATATTATGTAAGAGAACAAAAAATACCTTACAGAAAGCATTAACAAAGCTTTACAAGGCATTAAGTCACTGACTCCAACTGACTCCAACAGCAAATAGTATCACAATCATTGTTTATTAAGAAATATCTTGTATGTTGCATGCAACATATATGGTGGAGTTTCCTTAAGATAGAAAGTGTGGAGTTGAGTGGGTAGGAAGGTGGGAGGCTCTGGGAAGAGACAAAGAAAGAAATACATTGTATAGAAAATATTAGAATACATTATGTAAAAGATACAATATTTTATATTGTATATATAAAAATACTTAGAATATATTGTATAGAATAGATTGTATAGAAAATACAATATATTCTTAGAATACATTGTATAGAAAAAAATGTATTGAAAATATTTTCAATAAAAGAAAATAGAAATAGATTGATCTCATGATCCAGCTGGCCATATCACTCTTTGGCATATACCTAAAGGTCTTTGTATTCTATTAAAGAGATACCTGCTCATCCATATTCTTTCCTGTTTTATTCAAAAGAGACATGGAATGAAGATAACCCAGAGATCCATCAAATAATGCATAGAAAATAAGTATATGACATAGTTACACAACGGAATGATTAATAGCTGTGAAGAAAATATGAAATGTATGTGGGTGGAAATGAAAGAATGATTCAAAATGAGATAATCTGTAAAAGCATCCTTTATTCGCCTGACTTAATTGTCATCTCAAAGCCTTATAGTCTCCATCTGCTACCCTAGGCCTCCTTGTCTTGGAAGCTTCTAGCCTCTGTACAATGCAATCTAGGCTTAGAATGTTGCAACCTCTGAGAGTTACTGCTGAATAATCACACTCTTCCTAGCTTTTTTTTTTTTTTTTTTTCTGACTGTTCTGGCTCAAATCCTCTCCAAGCTGACTGATTCAACCCAGCTTCTCCCAGTTTCTCACTGAATTTCTCTGCTTGGCCTCAAACTAACTCTAGCAATCTGTTCTAGTCTTCTGGCTCCTTCTCATTCTCTGGCTCTTTTGTCTTCACCTGTGTCTAGCTTGTTCTTTTCACAATCTGTCTCTGTAAAACTGTCCCAGTAAAACTGACTCTCAACTCCACAAACGGAACTGCTACCAAATGAACCACCATGAACTCAATTGCACTGCCTCTCAACTGACTCCCAAATCTCCTGTCTTGTCTCCTGAGAATTGGGCATCAAATCTTTCTCTGCTTCACTTTGTCTGTCCCTCAATTAGATTCCATTGTTTGAGATTGAAGGTGTGTACTAAGGGTGTGTCTGTATTCCATCCAAAGGGATTAAAGGTGTGTGGCATGTCTGCATTCAAGCCAGCTCACACACATCTGGAGGGCCTTTGGCTGTGATTGGAGCTGCCATGTCACTGAATTAAAATTCCTCTACAGTAACTGAGACTCAGAAAAAGAAACATAAGGTTTTCTCTTATCTGCGTGTGGTATCTTGGAATCTTATTATCTTTGAATCAGCTTTGTGTGTCCCATATGGAATTCCACTAGAAGATAGGAAATTAGTAAGTAAATTTAATAATTAGGTAATTAGTAAAATTTAGCTAGTTTTCAAGGAAATGGAGAGAGAGCTCAGTGGCCATCTATGACAGAAGTTTGTTTTATTCTCTTACTTGCTCATATTAAAGGGGTTATACAGTAGACATTTTATCATTGTGTATTCCCATCATGCCCAGATGAATTGTATTTTAAGGCAAAACACTAAAGGAAGCTTCAGCATCAGGCTTAAATGTATAAAAGCCTTCTGTGCTTTCTGATGATTATGAGTACATGATCCTAAACCATGACTAAGACACAATAAGAATACCCGATTTTCTCATACTTCATCTCACATGTATGAGTGGAGAAATGCCTGGGACCATACTTGCCTCCGAGGTAGATGTAACTATCATCTACCCCCTAAGAAATACTACAGACAGCATAAAAAGACATAAAAAAAAAATCTCTAACAACATTTAAACAAGCAGCATGAATTTTGAATAGTAAAACAATAGTATATCCAAACCAAATGTTACTTAATAGCTATGTCAAAAGACATAAGACATTCTCTAGCATGTGCAAGACCCCCAGGTCCCATCTCCAACACTTCAGAAGTCAGGCCAAACTAATGTAATTTTAAAGCAAAGCTTTCTTTCAATGTATTTAAAATTCCTAATCCTAGCGAAAATTAAAAAATGGAAAAATCATATCATGATTTATATTAATAGTTATTGAATACTATTTCTAGAAGTTTATCTTAAATTGAAATAGATATGTATAACTTAGAAGAATCATATAATCTATAAAAAAACAGAACTGATTAGATTAGAGGCATTGCCACTGGAAATAGATGTTTTGAAAATGTTGATGGAAAAGCAAGAGCCTTTTTTCTTTGGAAATGTGACAACAAGAACTATTGAAATAATTTTAAAGCTTTTTCATTTCTAGAATTTGCTGCTCATATCTCTGAATTTAGTTGATATTTTCAGGATCATTATTTCTATTTATCATTATCACTGTCAAGCCTCCTTTTCTAGAAAGCGAACTATAGTCCCTGAAAAATCTGCTTATTTGTGAGAAATGTCACAAAAGAATATTATGACATTATTGGAATTGGACAAACTAGTTTACTTAAAATTCATATTTTCTCACTTTAAAATCTCTTTTATGGGGGCATTATCAAAGCTAGAACATATTGTGTGTAACCTTGCTAAAGCTAATGTAATGAATGAAAGCCAATTAAATGAATAGGGAAAATTATAGCCAACTTTTAAAATATGTATGTTCCTATGTATTCACTGCCAAGAATCATAATTTGAAAGTATTTAATTATGTGTGTACGTATGTATGTATGTATTCGAGAGATATATATAGAAAAAAATCTATTTTACTTAAAATATATTTGGGATGTTTTGCTTCCATATAAATATTATCAAAAGCATAAAAAAGAGACTTTCTACAAATGGCAGCTACCAGTGTGTACCATATCTAAGGGAGAAAAGATCAGAGACTGCAAAACCAGTGAGTAAGTAAACAGGCGGCTGGATCCAAAACACCGACTTTGGTGCTTCATGGACTGGAGGGGACACCCCAGGAGTTGGGGACAATCAGATCCAGGCCTTCCCCATCCCGTCCCCCTGGCTGTCTCTTGGGTCCAGGAGTCATGAAAGGTGAGCCCCTTATCTTTCTGCACACTCAAGTGAGTGCAGGCCTCCAATTCCATGGATCCTCCTCTTTAGCAGCCAAACATCTCTAGACATCAGATCCCCCTCAAGGGGAGCTTCTAAATTCCTGGGACAGCATCCCAACCTCCAAACCCCAGCTCTGACGGTCCTCTGTGGAAAATAATATGTGGAATCCAAGATGGCAGAACCCAGGTGAATCTGAGTCCAAGGAGCACACTGTCTGATAGGCCTTTAAACCAGAGCTCAGCTGCCTTATGAGGCACTGAATCTCTCTTGGATGCTACCTAAGGCCGACTTCCCCCCTCACCACCCCACCCTTACCCAACAGATGCCACCAGAGGTGCCCACAGCCCTTCCCGTCAAGTCATCTGCACCTGAGCACTGCCTTCTGAAACACACACGCCAGCATGGCTGCATCCAACAGGACCACACCGATTCATATTCCCCTGGACCTCTCTTGTCATCCTGAGGACTACTCCAGACCCCAGACTCCAGGCAGATCCAGTGTTAGGTTAAGGTTCCAGGAACAAGCAGCCAATGCTACAGACAACCAACAAAAACCAGGGCATCATGGCTTTTCCAGAAACCCCCAAAACAATGGATATTCTAATGCAGCTGAAACATAGGAAAACGACCTTAAATCTATGCTTATGTAGTTAATAGAGGCATATAAAGAGGAAAAGAATAAATCTTTCAAAGAAATACAGGGAAATACAACCAAATAAATGGAGCCCATAAAGGACAGACAGGAAATCACAATCAAACAGGTGAGGGAAATGAAAAAAAAATGGTTGATTACCTGAAAACAAAATTAGAATCAATAAAGAAAACTCTGGAGATGGAAAACTTACATAAGAGATCAAGAACCACAGAAGTAAACATCACCAAGAGATGCAGCATACAAAAGATGGAGGAGAGAATCTTAGGCACTGAAGATACAATTGAAGAAATTGATACATCTCTCAAAGAAAATATTAAAACAAAAAAAATTCCTGACACAAAATATCCAAGAAATCAAGGACACTATAAAAAGACAAAAACATAGAATAAAAATAGACAAAAAAGAAGATTCCAGGCTTCAAGGTCCAGAAAATATTTTCAAGAAAACCATAGAAGAAAATTTCCCCATCCTAAAGAAAGAGATCACCTTAAACACACAAGAGGCTTATAGAACACCAAATAAACTAGACCAGAAAAGAAATTCTTCCCACCACATAATAATCAAAACACTAATTGTACAGAACAAAGTAAAAATATTAAAAGTGGCAAGAGAAAAGTAACATATAAAGGTAGTCCTGTCAGAGTTACCTCTGACTTCTCAACAGAGACTATGAAAGCCAGGAGGACCTGGGCAGATGTCATGCAGACACTAAGAGACCACAGATGAAACCCAGTCTACTATACTCAGCAAAACTTCCAATCACCATAGATGAATAAAACAAGATATTCCATGACAAAACCAAATTTAACCGTATCTATGCAGCACACTAGCTCTACAGAAGATACTAGAAGGAAAACTCCAAACCAACAATGTCAACTACACCCAAGAAAACACAGGACATAAGTAACTTCACAAAAGGAAAGCAAGCACACAAACACACTATCACCACCAACTTCACAATAAAAGGAACCAATAATCATTGGTCACTAATATCTATCAACATTAATATTGGACTCAACTCTCCAATAAAATGACACAGGCTAACAGAATGGTTGAAAAAACAGGATCCAACATTCTGCTGCATTCAAGAAACACATGTCAGCAACAAAGATAGATACTAACTCAGAGTAAAGGACTGGAAAAAGGTTTTCCAAGCAAACAAACCCAAGAAGAAAGCTGTAAGAGCCATACTAATATCTTATAAAATAGACTTTCAGCCAAAACTAATCAAAAGGTATGGAGAAGGACACTTCATTCTCATCAAAGAAAAGATCCATCAAGAGGACATCACAATCATGAACAGCTATGTCCCAAATACAAGGACACCTGTATTCATATAGCAAACATTATTAAAGCTTAAATCACACATTGATCCCAACACACTAATAGTGGGAGACTTCAACACCCCACTCTCACCAAGGGACAGATCACTGAGACAGATGCTAAATAGGGAAATAATGAAGCTAATAGCTATGAATAAAATGGACCTAATAGCTGTCTATAGAACTTTTCACCCAAACACAAAACAATATGCTTTTTTCTCAGCACCACAGAGAACCTTCTCCAAAATTGATCATACAGTCAGTCACAACACAAACCTCAACAGATTCATGAAAATTGAATTAACCCAGTGTTCTTTATTAGATCACCATGGATTAATGCTAGACCTCAACAATAACAGAAACAAACAAAAAAAGTCTCCACGCCTACGAAAACTGATCAACTCCCTGCTCAGTGATCACTGTGTGAAGAAAGAAACAAAGAAACAAATTAAAGATTTCCTAGAATTCAATGAAAATGAGGGCACAACTTACGCAAAATTATGTGACACCATGAAAGTAGTGCTCAGAGGAAACTTCATAGAACTAAGTGCCTTCATTGTAGATACTGAGACTTATGGGCAACCTTTGGGCAGAGTGCAGGGAATCATAGGAAAGAAGTGGGAAACAGTAAGATCTGGAGAGGACAGGAACTCCATAAGGAGAGCAACAGAACCAAAAAATCTGAGCACAGGGGTCTTTCCTGAGACTGCTATTCCAACCAAGGACTATGAATGGAGATAACCTAAGACCCCTGCACAGATGTAGCCCATGGCAGTTCAGTATCCAAGTGGGTTCCATTGTGATAGGAACAGGGTCTGTCTCTGACATGAACTGATTGGCCTGTTCTTTAATTACCTCCCCCTGAGGGGGAAGCAGCATTACCAGGCCACAGAAGAGGACAAGGCAGTCAGTCACTCCTGATGAGACCTAATTGACTAGGATCAGAAGGAAGGAAAAGAAGTCCTATCAGTGGACTTGGGGAGGGGCATGCATGCAGAGGGTGGAGGAAGGGAGGGATGGGGATGGGAGGAGGGAGGTAACCACTGGGGGGATACAAAGTGAGGAAAGTGTAATTAAAAAAGAAAAATAAAATAAAAAAATAAAAAAAGAAATTTTAAAGATCCCATATTAGAACTTAACAGATCACCTGACAGCTTTAGGGAAGAAGAAGGAGAAGAAAAAGAAGGAGGAGGAGGAGGAGGAGGAGGAGGAGGAGGAGGAGGAGGAGGAGAAGAAGAAGAAGAAGAAATACCCAAGAGCAATAATAGAGGGCAGGAAATAAATAATCAAACTTAAGGATGAAATCAGTAAATTAGAAACAAAGAGAACAATACAAAGAGTCAAGAAAACCAAGAGCTGTTTCTTTTTATTTTATTTTTCTTTATTAATTACACTTTCCTCACTTTGTATCCCCCCCAGTGGTTCCCTCCCTCCTCCCATCCCCATCCCTCCCTTCCTCCACCCTCTGCATGCATGCCCCTCCCCAAGTCCACTGATAGGAGAGGACTTATTTTTCTTCTTTCTGAGCCTAGTCAATTAGGTCTCATCAGGAGTGGCTGCATTGTCTTCTTCTGTGGCCTGGTAATGCTGCTTCCCCCTCAGGGAGAGGTAATTAAAGAACAGGCCAGTCAGTTCATGTCAGAGACAGACCCTGTTCCTATCACAATGGAACCCACTTGGATACTGAACTGCCATGGGCTACATCTGTGCAGGGGTCTTAGGTTATCTCCATTCATAGTCCTTGGTTGGAATAGCAGTCTCAGGAAAGACCCCTGTGCTCAGATTTTTTGGTTCTGTTGTTCTCCTTGTGGAGTTCCTGTCCTCTCCAGATCTTACTGTTTCCCACTTCTTTCCTAAGATTCCCTGCACTCTGCCCAAAGGTTGCCCATAAGTCTCAGCATCTACATTGATAGTCTGCAGGGCAGAGCATTTCAGAGGTCCTCTGTGTCAGGCTCTTGACTTGTTCCCTCTTTTCTCCTTCTGATGTCCAGCCTCTTTGCCTTTCTGGTTAGGAATTGAGCATTTTAGCAAGATTCCTCCCTCTTAATTAGTTTCTTTAGGTATACAGATTTTGGTAGGTTTATCCTATATTATATATCTATATGAGTGAGTATATACCGTGTACATCTTTCTGCTTCTGGGACAGCTCACTCAGGATGATCTTTTCCAGATCCCACCATTTACCTGCAAATTTCATGATTTCCTTGTTTTTTTTTTTTTTGTAGATATGCTACAATTTGTGCATCCATTCCTCCACTGAGGGGCATCTGGGCTGTTTCCAGCTTCTGGCTATTACAAATAAGGCTGCTACAAACATGGTTGAGCAAATGTCCTTACTGTGTACTTGAGAATCTTTTGGATCTATGCCTAGGAGTGGTATAGCTGGATCTTGAGGAAGCGCTATTCCTAGTTCTCTGAGAAGCGCCAGATTGCTTTCCAGAGTGGTTGTACAAGTTTACATTCCCACCAGCAGTGGAGGAGGGTTCCCCTTTCTCCACAACCTCTCCAGCATGTGTTGTCTCTTGAGTTTTTGATCTTAGCCATTCTGATGGCTGTAAGGTGAAATTTTGGGTCGTTTTATTTTGCATTTCCCTGATGTTAATGAGGTTGAATATTTCTTTAAGTGTTTCTCTGCCATTCGATATTCCTACGTTGAGAATTCTCTGTTTAGTTCTGTACCCCGTTTTTAAAATGGATTACTTGATTTTTTGATGTAACTTCCTTAGTTCTTTATATATACTGGATATTAGCCCTCTGTCAGATAAAGGATTGGTGAAGATCTTTTCCCAGTCTGTAGGCTGTCGTTTTGTTCTGAGGACAGTGTCCTTTGCTTTACAGAAGCTTTTCAATTTCATGAGGTCCCATTTATTGATTGCTGCTCTTAGAGCCTGTGCTGCTGGTGTTCTGTTCTGGAAGTTGTCTCCTGTGCCAATGAGTTCAAGGATATTCCCCACTTTTTCTTCTAAGCAGTTTAGTGTGTCTGGTTTTATGTTGAGGTCTTTGATCCACTTGGACTTTAGTTTTGTGCAGGGTGATAAGTATGGATCTATTTGCATTTTTCTACATGTAGACTTCCAGTTAGACCAGCACCATTTGTTGAAGATGCTGTCTTTTTTCCATTGAATGGATTTGGCATCTTTGTTAAAAATCAGATGTCCATAAGTGTGTGCATTTATGTCAGGGTCTTCTATTCGATTCTATTGATCCACCAGTCTGTTTCTATGCCAGTACCATGCAATTTTCAGTATTTTTGCTCTATAGTACAGCTTGAGATCAGGGATGGAGATACCTTCAAAAGATCTTTTACTGTAGAGAATTGTTTTAGCAATTCTGGGTTTCTTGTTGTTCCATATGAAGGTGAGAATTTTTCTTTCAATGTCTGTAAAGAATTGTGTTGGTAATTTGATGGGAATTGCATTGAATCTGTAAATTGCTTTTGGTAAGATGGCCACATTTTACTATGTTAATCCTGCCAGGCCATGAGCATGGGAGATCTTTCCATCTTCTCATATCTTCTTCTAATTCTTTCTTCAGAGACTGGAAATTTTTTTCATACAAGTCTTTGACTTTCTTGGTTAGGCTCACACCAAGGTACTTTATGTCCTTTATGGCTATTGTGAATGGTGTTGTTTCCCTAATTTCTTTCTCAGCCCTTTTGTCCTTTGTATACAGAAGGCTACTGATTTTTTTGAGTTAATTTTGTATCCAGCCACTTTGCTGAAGGTGTTAATCAGCTGTAGGAGTTCCCTGGTAGAGTTTTTGGGGTCACTCAGGTATACTATCATATCATCTGCAAACAGTGATACTTTGACTTCTTCCTTTCCAATTTGTATCCCTTTCATCTCCTTCAATTGTCTTATTGCTCTAGCTAGGACTTCAAGAACAATGTTGAAAAGATATGGAGAGTGTGGACAGCCTGGCCTTGTCCCTGATTTCAGTGGGAATGTTTTAAGTTTCTCTCCATTGAGTTTGATGTTGGCTATAGGCTCGCCTTTACTATGTTCAGGTATGTGCCTTGTATCCCTGATCTCTCCAATACTTAAAGCATTTAAAATATGTTATTTAACACTTTCTGGAGCAGCAGTGTTTTACATGTAGTTTGAATCCACAGAATACTGCACAGATATTGTCTTTAGTGGCAAAGAAACCTTCACTTAGACTCAATGACTTATAAAATCCTTTAGAAAGAAAAAATCATCAATTTTTGTTTTGGGTAAATTTAACAATTATATTAGGACTGCTTTGAAAGGCAGGCATATTTATCTTTATAACATTTTTAAAAAATCAATACAAGAAAAGAGAAATGATTAATGATAGTATATCAAACTGAGTTTCCTGAGTTTCTTGTATCTTGCCTTAGGGGAAATTGATCTGTCAAAGGCTCTGTGCTGAGGGCAACACCTGTGCAGATAACTGTGGGTGTGTGGTGTGATGACAGAGGAAGGATGGGGACACTTAAGTTCTATGGATCCTTGAAACAGAAACTAGCAAATGGATGACGAGCAAAACAAAACATTGGAAGAGTAAAGGTGGCTTTGGGGGCTGGAGCCGTGATCAGTGGTTAGGTTAGGAATCCTTGCTCGTATTAAAGAGGTCTAGGTTCAATCCTTGTGTGTACACTGGCTCAATTATGGGCTCCACCACCCACTTCTTGACTCCAAAGTGCACACACATGGTAAACATAGAGATAATCAAGAACACACATGGAGATAAAATCAATACAATGAAATTGAAAGGTGGTATTCTAAAGAGTTAGAAAGGCCAGATTTTTCAAAAGTATTTTGCAGTTGTATTTGGCCCTCCAACATTTTGTCTATAGAAAAGGAAACATTGATTTGCTGTGATGGTTTGATTGTCATTTGCACCTAAAACAAGATCATTTTATTTAAACATTAACATCACTACCACTGAAATCCTCTTCCCTGCTAACTTATATTTAGGCTTATCAGCATGTATATGAGAACAATGAGCTCAATTGGCTCACTATTTATTGTTAGAAAACTTAGGGAATTGAAGTTTTGAAGTAATTTCATGGTCCTTTATAAGCTGTGACTAAATGTAAGTATCTTTACAAATATCATGAGTCATCTCAGATGCACAGATATTTCTTCATTCAAAACAGATATTGTTTGTCTTAGTAAAATTTAAGTGACTCACAGACTCTAAGTACTACTGAGATTTCCAAACACAGCATACAGGAGACCCAGGAAAGGAGAATACCTTGTTGGCCAATACCTATAAATCTATAATTAAATAAGAGCAGGAACCTATGCTGTTCTATTTTACAGGATATACTTAATAATAATACCTCAAAGAAGTGATAAATACTTAGGATGATGGGGAATGACTGCGCACCTCAGAGGATTCAGTGATGTATCCTGGTGTTGAAATACCCAGTATATACCACAAATACGTGCAAGTACTATCAGTTAAAAAAAGATTTCGAATTTTTAATGCTTCTCTTTTTCTTGAAATTGTGTGACATTGTATTTGAAACAGATGGAAAATCAATGAGAAAGTCAACAAGTGAGCAAAGCATGTATGAGACAACCAATGCAGCGTGAAATACACCGTTTCTATGGAAATCAGAAAGAAGTAATAATGAAAGAAATGGCACAATGTGATGGAATAAATTTGTAGAGTTCACATTAGCAGAAAGGTGAGAGTTTTAAAAACCAGGGCTTTATTTTTATTGAGTACTTGTGAATTTCCTTTTCACTTTAAGCCATTAAGTTTTAACTCTGCCACTTATATTTTAAGCTGCATATTGAATAAAATTTAAAAAGTTCTCAATTTTATATTCTTAAATATTGCATCATAAAAACAGACTTTACAAGTACGCTTTTTGTTAATTGTAATGGGAGTCTTTTTTTTCAAACAAAATACCATTTGTGGCTTTAGATATACATTGTTTTTCATCATAATAAGAAAGAAATTACTGATAAGCAAGCATTAGTGAGATCACTGAGCATTCTTTTCTCTGCTTAAAAAATTTTGCTTTAATAAATAACATTATGATACCTTAAAATTAATGTTTCTGATTAAATCATTATGAAGGAGATTATGATTTTCATAAATGTAAGTTGTAAAACAATGATATTTATATTTCATTGCTAAGTTTCACCTTTGTTTGTTCACTATTTCTGGAATATTTTCTTTAACTTCATCATAAACTTGGGAACAAAACTAAAATTTGGGTACAAACAGTGGTTCTTTAGTGGTTCTCGGCCTTTGACTGCTAGGATGTGTACTGACCGAGGACTGCATTGTGCTGTTCTTGTATATGAATCCATGGCTGTATGTATGTTTAGTCAAGACCTCTGCCAACTGAGCTACATTCTCAGACTATTGGTTTTTTTTTTTTTTTTTGCTTTCTATATCTCTTAAATTTACTGATATCATATCTGTCCATATTTTTCACAAGTCATTAAACCATTTAACATTTTTTTCCTTCTACACTTTTCTTTGTACCTGTCCCCAAATGCCACTATTTTTCTCATTAGAAAAATTCATGGAGCAGTAAAACAACAGATTGGAAGGATTTGTGAAATACTATGAACTCATGGATTTATACTGTGTCCCAAAGGATTATAGGACTGAACTTTTTTTTTTTTTTCTCAAACTGAAGCATACCTAATGTTTGGTGTCACTGGGTTTCTCACTGGGATTAGTCAGATATCGCTGAGAGAACTAATCCGCTGTAGTGATATAGAAGCAAAACCCTGGCTGCCAGTGTTGTCAGAAAAAGCAGGAAAAGGATGTCACATTTCAGACTTCAATAGGAAGAATTCTCTCTAATCCCTTTGTCAATATGGCTCCCACGTCCTAAGTGGCAATCATGTTTCCCACTTCTACTTCACTCAAGATCAGTTCTCTTGGAAGACGAAGAAAAACAAACTTCTGATTGCTCTTCGTGTGGAGAGGAGTTGTTCTCTTAGCTATCCAAGCCACGGTGAAGAAATCTGTGCCTAGATTCAGAGATACTGATTGCCTTCATCTCCTCAGTTTTACTGGGTTTGAAATTTGGGGTAATTTTTTTTTTTTTTTTTTTTTTTACATATAGTAAGGTTCATTTAAGAAAGTTAGGACACAGAACTGAGGCCATTTAATTCACGATGTTCCTTTTTAATGAGGAATGAGAATACAAAAATGGATAATCAAAGCCAGCAAGTGAGCTGTGAGTTTGCTGCAAACTATGTGTCCTCAGAAAGTCCTTTGCTCATGTGGGCAACCCTATACAATCATACTGACTGGCTGAGATCACATCTATTTAATTAAATGGAATTGTCAAGACCCAGAGTGCATTGTTCCAAAACATGCAATTAGAATTACAGAATTAATTAAAGATGTTCACATCAGTGCAATTCCTAACTTGATAAATAGGATGAGATTCCCACCAGTAGTCAAACAGCCTACTCAGTCTTTCAGATGCTTTTACTTTTCTGTTATTATGTGCCAATTTGTTGCATAAATTCCTAGTTTTTCTTAAAAAACAATAATAGAAACAAAAAACACTTGTGTGGCTTAGTCTTCTTGTGGGACAACTAACAGTAGGAATGGGAGGGGTTTCCCTGACTCTTTTGCCTACTTTTTGGATCCTTTTCCTTCTACTGGGTTGCTTGGTATCCCAATCCAGGGATGTACTTAGTTGTATTATAATTTGATATGCCATGTTCGGTTGCTACCCCTGGGAGGACTGTCCTTTTCTGGAAAAAAAAAAAAAAAAAAAGAGGAGGAGTTGGAAGGAGGAAGGACCAGGAGGATAAACTGTAGTGAGGTTATATTATATAAGAGAAGAATACATTTTTAAAAAGTAAAGGAAAACTACTTAAAAGACAGTGCCTTATTTTTCATTGCTGAGTAATACTCCATATTGTAGATGTACCACAATTTCTGCATCCATTCTTCAGTTGAGGGACATCTGGGCTGTTTCCAGCTTCTGGGTAATACAAATAAAGCTGCTACAAACATGGTTGATCAAATGTCCTTATTGTGTATATGAGCCTCTTTTGGATATATGCCTAAGAGTGGAATGGCTGGAGCTTGAGGCAGCGCTATTCCTAGTTGTCTGAGAAAGCGCCAGATTGATTTCCAGAGTGGTTGCACAAGTTTACATTCTCACCAGCAGTGGAGAAGGGTTCCCCTTTCTCCAAAACCTCTCCAGCATATGTTATCACTTGAGTTTTTCTTGTTGGCCATTCTGATGGGTATAAGGTGAAATCTCAGGCTTGTTTTGATTTGTATTTCTTTAAGTGTTTCTCTGCCATTCAATATTCCTCTACAGAGAGTTCTCTGTTTAGCTATGTTCTCCATTTTTTAATTGGATTACTTGGTTTGCTGCTTTTCAGCTTCTTTAGTTCTTTATATATACAGGATATTAGCCCTCTGTCAGATAAAGGGTTGGTGAAGATTCTTTCCCAATTTGTAGGCAATGGAATATTACTCAGCAATGAAAATTAAGGAAATCATGAAATTTGCAGGTAAATGGTCAGGCCTGGAAAAGATCATCCTGATTGAGTTGTTCCAGAAGCAGAAAGACACACACAGTACATACTGACTCATATAGACATATAACATAGGATAAACCTACTAAAATCTTTACATCTAAAGAAACTAATCAAGAGAGAGGACCCTGACTAAAACGCTCAATCCCCATCCCGAAAGCCAAAGAGGATGGACATAAGAAAGAAGAACACAGGAAACAAGTTAGGAACCTGCCACAGAGGGCTTCTGAAAGGCTCTGCTCTGCAGACTATCAAAGCAGATGCTGAGACTTATGGCCAACTGTTGGGCAGAGTGCATGGAATCTTATGAAAGAAGTGGGAAATAGTAAGATCTGGAAAGGACAGGAGCTCCACAAGGAGAGCAACAGAACCAGAAAATTTGAACACAGGGGTCTTCCCAGAGACTCAGTCCAACCAAGTACCAGGCATGGAGATAACCTATACCCCCTGCACAGATGTAGCCCATGGCAGTTTAGTGTCCAAGTGGGTTCCATAGTAATGGGAAGAGGGACTGCCTCTGACATAATCTGATTGGTCTGCTCTTTGATTACCTCCCCCTGAGGGGAAGCAGCCTTACCAGACCACAGAAGATGACAATGCAGCCACTCCTGATGAGATCTGATAGACTAAGATCAGAAGGAAGGAGAAGAGGACCTCCCCTTTCAGTGGACTTGGGGAGGGGCATGCGTGAAGAAGGGGGAGGGAGAATGGTACGGGGGTGGTGGTGGAGGGAGGGGTTTATGGGGGATACAAAATGAATAAATTGTAATTAATAAAATAAAATTTACAAAAATTAAAATAACAATGTAAATAAAAATATATCAATTAAAACAAACAAATAAACAAACAGACAGTGCCAAGGCACAGTAAAATGGAACTTACACACAGGATAAATGCTATTGGATTTTTTCTCTGGTAGGTTGCTAAAGAAACTGAGTCTTCTCCAGGGCAGCAAGGGATGCTCTCTTTTACCTTGTTTCACAAATGTGACTTTGGTGGATAAGCAACAATATTTTAACATTTTATTCTCCTAGTATCTTATCCCTTGACAGTTAAATATTTTACAAAATGATAGCTTCATCTCAGAAATCATTTCATTCAAACTATAAACTTTCTTCTTCAAAAGGATGTGTTTTCAAAGTTCTGATGAAACCAGTGCAGTAGATTTTGCTTGGTATATGTGCTTTATGACATCATTCATGCAACTATAGCTCATCACTGTCCTTTGTGCCACTGCTTTGTGAAGTTTCTTTCTGATGTATTTTGTATTTCATGAATCTTATCAAGAGCAGCACTAAAAATTTTGGATAAAAATTAATATAAAGTTACTGATATTCATTAAATAGATATAAGATGCCTAAATTAGATTCTGCACGTTGGAGAAGGGTCTTGGAAAAAAAAATTTAATTCTTTTTTTTTTGGAATCCTAAATTTACACATTCTGATCATGACCACAGTTCTCTTATATTGTGTTTTTTTGCTAGGTAGAAAAAATTTTCTCAAGCCTTCTAAGAGAAATATAATGGTTTTAGTCTCACCTTTTCCCTTTGATAAGGCGAATGTTCGTTTTAATGTTCACAAAAGAAACTTTTCACTAAATTTCAAAAAATATGAGTAACCGCAGAACAATTTTTCATTCTTGAGTTTAAAATTAATCCCTATTGACTAGAAGTCGCACTGTGCACACAAAGATTATAGGATTTTACTCTCTGTTGGCTTCTGGAACATAGTTCTAAACATGTGTTTTGAATAAGTCCAATTTGGCTTTGTTAGTTTATCTTTCTGAGTTGCTTCATTTAGCATTGCAACAGCTATTTATTTCTTAGCTTTCATTACTGTAAGATAGAAAATTTCTCTTTCTGCCTTTTTTTTTCAAAAGAGATTTCCTACCAACATTTCAAATCTAAACACATAGGCCAACAGAAAACTAAAAGTGAAAGGATAACAAGGAAGAGGACAGACAGACAATGGTGTCTGTATATGTCCCTGGTCCATGTAAGAAAGCTCTGCATGCTGTTCAGTAGGCTTGTAGGTCCTAAAATTTTCTAACACTAAAATAAATAAGTATGTAATGTGAGAAGGTTGGTTTGTTGTTGTTGGTTTATGAAACTGAAAAGCACTAAAGAGATCACTCAGTGCTCAGAGCACTTGCCCTCTCTGCAAAGGGACTGAATATCCCCAGTTATAATCTGTAGCATCCATATAAAAGGCTTGGCTTAGTGAAGACCCTGTATAAAGGCAATGAGGTACAGAGTGATAGAGAAAAGTAACTGATGTAGTGCTCTGGCCTCGATATGTAGCACACTGGTAAAATAATCTATAACACACACATATTTAACAGAATTACAACTTCCTGAAACTACAGGAATTTTTCTACCATTCCTCTGTATGCTAATAACTTACAAGTAAAAAGTTTCTTCCCTATGACAATGTAGGTAAGTTTCCAGGCATAGTGATTGAATAGGGGCAGACTGTGGAAAAAAACAAACAGGTTTCTTACTTTATATGAGTTTTTCATGTTTCCATCCAATAAAATACAGGAGAGTTATGTCATAGGCATATCAAGGGCAGCCTTGATAGGAGGACACTGTAAAAAGCACAGGATCCCAGCAATGTGTGCAAATAGAGATTTTGTACCATTCAGTTCTTTGGGCTTTTTGTGTATATCAAGGTGTTACTTATTTCCTTTTATCCTCCATGCCCTTCATGGGCCGGAAGCAAGTTCTGACCAGCAGCTCCTATTTGTTGGTATAATGTCAACATGGTATATAACACCGTCTAGCTGTTACCACACACACACATGACCAAGCCACCACCTAGCCACCCTGTCCTTTCTAACAAGTTCATAGACACTCGGGAAGGCAGAGGCAAAGGCAAGTGGATCTCTGTGGACTTGAGACCAAGGCTACACAGAGAAACCCTATCTCAAAAACAAGCAAAACAAAACAAACCATAGACTAGGAGATTCCAGATACATCCAGAGCTGATACAAAGGGGTGGGTAATTGGAAATTGCCTTTTGTGGGTATTTTTTTTTTTAGTTGGAGATTTTTCACCTCCTGGCATTTGTTTGTTTTCTAACTACAATTGATCATTGTTTGTCATTATCCATAAAGTCATCTAGATCTATTTTGGACAAGTTATTCATTTATGTGACTTTTTAAATCATTAGCACCGATACCCTCATATCACTAGACTAGATGCGCCAGTCTGGGTGCAGACATATATAGGAAAGAAAAACTTGAGTAACTAGTGATACTGGATAGCAGATTACTTCTTTCTCTCCATCAGAGATGAAAAAAAATATGAAGAAATAACACCTGGCAAAGTGGGCTCCCTCTATTCCTGGGGCTGGGTCTTTCTATTTCTGTAATTTCTAACTGGCAGGATAAGAGTGGGTGCCTCGATCCCCTCTGTCCTTTGTGCTTAGGTAGATTCAGAAAGGTCCATCCCAGGTGATGAAAAAAGGGCCAGGATCCTGAGAAATAGGATTTTACTGTCAGTGATAAAAAGGCCACAATAAAATAAAAGGTTACTGTTAATCCTGGGAGCAGAAAGCCAGACAAAAGATTCAGACTATGTACATGATATCTCTCCGTCTCACTTACGAGGGGCACACTGACCAAAGACAAGCTGGTCAGAAAGGTGCTTTGGGAATAGTAAAGAAAAAAAACCCCTCCATATCTGTGGTTCTCAGTAGGATTATACGTTGTTTCCTACATCTCTTATGAAAGAAAGCTTATAAAAGAGTGACTCTGTAGTCACTGTCCTGTGTGCTGTAACAGAGCAGCGTAGATCTAAATAAGCAAACATGATCTTGCCCAATAAAATAGCCTCTAGTTGAACAAAAAGCAGTACTCATTTTTTAAACTCATATATCTGGGTTAATAAAGCTATTACTCAGAGACTAGAACAAAAGAAATGGAATTGAAAAGTAAAAAACTGGCAAATGAACACACATTTTCTATATATCTTTCCTTCATATTGAGAAGAAAGTATCTGTACCCTCCCACAACAAAATTTTAAATTCCATAGTGCCCATGTTTGTATCTGGTTATATGAAGTTGAAGGTATGAGGAACCTGGGCCAGCTCAGTGCTATCATGAGCTGGGAGATTTTATTATAGTGATAGCTGTAGAGCTGGGCTGGGGGAGTAACTTCCACTTAAAATCTGTCTCTAAGTATGGTAATTTTCCTGAAATGTCATTACTATGCATTTGGGAGTTAATAAAAATGTTAGGGCTATTCACAGAAGCAATAACTCAAACACTTTTCTCATTTGCATCATTGCTGGGCGATTGGTATCACTATTAAACTTGTCTTTCATTTTTCTTTCGTGTGGTGTGAACATGCAGAGTTGCTTTGGAACTGAAGCATCTGTCTTTGTTCTCAAATACATTGTATTTTTTTATTCAACAAGGCAAAGGGGACTTGGAAAATGTATTTAAACATGGCCATTTTCTATACATAGCAACAAACAATAGGCATGTAAATTGAGTTTGTAATATATGCCAAGGATCATAATTTCCTGACCATGGCTGGGGGAACAGGGAAAAGCTCTTTCCTCACCCTTACGAGTCCTTTCATTTCCCGTTTCGAGTCTTTTGTTTTCATATTTTTATTGCTTTTTTTCCCCCACCTTTGTCAGCTCTGTAGAAAAAACGTTTCAAGACAGTTATGTCATTGAGCTTGGTAGATAGTCAGTCTGAGAGCGTTTCCAAAGACAAAGGAAAATTGGTTAAAAATAGTTTGCTTGATTCTTTTATTTCTAACCATAGATCATTCAGTGGTACTTGTGGTTACCTTGTTGGGCAATTATTTGAGGAAAAAATGTTATTAATGAACAGAACATTTTTCCAAAGTAAAAGCACACAATTTCATGAATTCTTAGATGAAAATATTTACATCTATTATATCATAGAAAAATAATCAAAGCACTGAAATAAAAAATAATGTGTATAAATGAGAGTATTGCAACTGGGAAGGGGAGGGGTCAGTGCATACTTTTGGAGAGCTCTATCGTGACTAAGCACAAGATCTAAGAGAGGGACCAAGTTTCATCTTGATGAAAACAATGGCAAAGGAAATGCAGAGAAAGGAGAGGAAAGAGACAGGAAGACTGTATGAAGAGGGAACATCTGTTCTGTCCTGTCGACAAGGTAAACATCAGCAATTGATGCTATTGATTTCCAAATGGCTCTTACTCTATTAGATTCAGCTACTTAATAGCAGACATTTCCATTTGTTCATCAGTTCAATTAACTGGACAAAAAACCAGAGCCAAGAGATGGTTGACTTGAAAGATATATCTGGGGCCAAAATATAAGGGGACATCAAAAATAAAAAAATGAACTCAAAACAGGATCAATATTATGTTATTTTGTCTCATGGTCTAATATGGCTCTATATACTGATTTTAACTTTATTTTGGGTTGTATTCCCCATGAACAGTTTGCAGAAGTTTTGGTCCTGAAATTACTTAATTTATCATAGATATCAAGCTTTCAGAAAAACATTGGCTTCAATTTTATAGGAAGAGTTGCTGATTCCCTCCAGTCTATATACAAATGGTTGTGTGATTCTCTTTGAGTATCGTGGAAAGGTATCCATTATATGATGCTTAAATCAGACATGGTTTTTAAATGTGTCTTCAAACAAGTAATTTTTCATGACCAAAATATTCAATTTCCTTTCCTTTAGCATTTTGAAATGCACCTTACATTATTCTCATGTTCAACTGACTATGCTGTACCATGTCTGAACTTCCTAGACTCTTAAAAAGTCTGGAAAGTTAACACTGTAGAACCCCATGGAGCTGTTGGTGATTTCTGCATAAGATCATAAAGTTTTATTGGTGGTAAAGAAGGCATCTTAATGGGTCGCTGACTCAGCTAGAGCCACAGAATTGATTTGGTCTGATATAGAAGGTTGACTGACTAGGTGTTTTGCTTTGGGTTGGATACTATACCCAGTTTAAGAGGAATTTACTATTGCTGTAGAAACAGAGATTAAATGCACTAAACCCACACATCTTTTTAAAAGAAGATGTACTTTGGGGGCAATAAAGGTCCTGAAAGAGAGGCACTTTTCTTTACAATCTTAAAAATTTCTTTGCTATTCATTCCAGTTCATGGGCACTTGAATTGTATCATTGGAAAATCTGAAAACAATCAAAAATCAGTGCAAATGTAAACTTTCTTTTGTTTGGTAACCCCAAACAGAGCAAAGGATGAATAAAGCAGTAAGACAAACCCTAGAATTCCACAGCTTGCTTTTCTGAAGATTGTTTTGGAAGGAAATATCTATGAAATACTGTTCTACCAGTTGTTAAGGTTGTGATCTATTAGCATAGGAATGTGCTTGGGGATCCTATAGCTAGTCCAGAGTTGTGGGGAGCAGAGGAAGCTCTGGGTAAGCCTTGAGTGAATGTGTGTTGTTGGTAAGAACTGGCCATGACAATGACCATAGCCTCAGATCCATGGGGAAACAACAAAGCCTTTCCCTGGGGGTGAGGCTCAGAGGATGGCAAAGACTTGCTCAGTGTGTGGATTTGGACAGTGTGTGCAGAAAATGCCTACCTTAACTTTTTCCACGCTCTGTGTTTACAGTCTGAAGACATTTCCCTATGGTGATTACTCCTATAAAGATTAGCTATATCGCCTAGATCTACATGTGTACCACAAACCCACCCTCAGTGTTCAGACATGTACCATAAACCCTGTCTTGCTTACCTGTATGTAATAACTAAGCTTCTGTATTCAGCTGTATGTAATAACCTTCCTTTCTGTTTAACTCCATAATAAAACACTGAGATTCAAGGGTGCTGAGGCTTCTCTATCAGAGAACCCAGTGTATTTAACTCAGTTTATCCTAGCTTTCTTGTGTCCACATATCTGTTTTTTCTTTATTCCCTAACTATCCTAGCCAGGTCAAGTCCTGGAAGCCATGCAAGAACATGGCACACAGTTGTATCTGCATAACATTAGGTGGGACCGTGTTTTTGCCGACTGAGAGACTGAGGCAAAAAGAATAACTTATCACCTGACTAAAATCAACAGGTGTAGTCAAGAGATCAAAGAATTTTCAATGTAAAATAAACCTCAGAGTCCAATTGCCCAGTTCTTCAATCAGAAATGAAAATAGGAAAGTTCAGAGGGTTTTAGAGATTTTACAAACATTTACACAAAATGTACATATTGGCAGATCCACCAGTAGAACGTTGTTCCTTCTCTAGTCTCTGTTGTGTGAAGATGAGGTTTCTTCTCCATCCTACCACACTCATAGAAACGCAGGTAGTCGAATCCACGGGTAGGGCTAATGAGTGTTAATGAGATTAGATTAGTTTGTGCTCCAACTTAAAGTGTGATATAGTAGGTGTTATTTTTTTCTCTAAGTCATTGGCCCAGCTTCACAAAAATAGAGGCAACTCAAGGAAGCTTAGAAACCATGTAACATCACTTAAAAAGTAGCACAGAAATTTTAAGATTATCTACCAATGTAAATACACTGATTTAAAGAAAGTGATGTGATTGGTTTTATATTTTGATATATTTGTTAACTGTACTTCACGTGGAACCTTCTTTTATTACCATGAATCTCTGTCATGGTCGGCACTGCGGTGACATGTGTCAGACGCACAGGTCAACTTGCAGTTGACCTCAAGGACAGTTGCCTCTCTGCATTCTATCCATGACCCTGTGCTCCTCTCCATCACTTCTCAGTTCTTTCAGTTTAACATTGATTTCTTGCCCTACAATATATTTGAGAAAATATGTCTCTAAAGCAACTTTATGTCTATAAGGTAACTTTAGCTTTGGAGATGAAATGCTACGGTAATATTGTATATAGCCTCAAATACAATTTACAGAGAATAGCTGAGATTTTAAGTAGCCAACTTTTTGGTGAAATTACTAAATATAAACTTAGTGTGTTGTTCTGTAACATTTCTCTGGCTGCATTTCATAGTTCCCCAAGACCCCTTAGCTTCTTCTGAAACACCTCACTATATGAGAAATATCGGGACATTCTGAATTTAACAACAGGGCTTTCTCCAGACTTCGTATTTGTTATTCCATATTTCTTACTTGTATTCAAATGGTACCTCAAATAAAATTACTGTTCTTACTTCCTTTTCTGAATTTTATTTCATTTCTATGTTATACACACAAACAGTTATGCATACATGCTTGCATATACACATACGGTACACATATAATATATACTATTCTATGTATAATACATATTATGGTATAAATTATACATATACATAGTAAAATAAGAACCATTTGCTGAAACTTTTACTTTCTAAGCCATCTGCTAGCTACTTTTAATCCAATAACAAATCTAATAATATGCAGTCATTATATTTCTTGTTTCAGTTTATTTGTTGGATTCCAGACTGGTCCTTACTATAAAGCCCAAGCTAGTCTTAACCTGACCTCAGTATACCCCATCAGCCTTCCAAGAGCTGGGATTACAAGTTTGCACCACATTTCCTCATTTATTTATTGTATTTCTTCTTCTGTTTGTTTGTTTGTTTGTTTTTCTGAGACAGGGTTTCTCTGAGTAGCATTGGCTGCCCTGGACTCGGTTTGAACACCAAACTGGCCTCAAGCTCACAGAGATCCTCTGCCTCTGCCTCCCCAAATATCGGGACTACATGTGTGTACCAAGGTATTTTATTGCTAAGATTCTATATTTTATGATTTGTCTTTAAGAAGCATAGAGTTTACACTCACAGAAATTAAAGCTTATTTACATGACTTCCCAAAGTTTTAATGACATTTTTTAGGTGTGTGACCCCATAGATACACATATAGCCTAATTTCGTCATCAAATCTAGCTTTGGGTTATGTAGTTTTAGTCCAACTGTCATACGCTTCTTGTTTTAGCATTACTATTTACAGATTCTTCCCTCAGTTGCTATTTACTGTTAGAATAGACAAAGTACAGACAGCTCAAATGCTTCAGCCATAGTAGTCTATTTCAGTAAGTGTGGTCTACCCAAGGCAAATCCCTTTAACCACCTCATCAAGGTTCAGACATGGTAGCATGTGTCAGAATCCCCTTCATTTTTTTAAGGCTGAACAACTCCAGAATGTACTTAGTGCTTTTCAAAAATCTGCTCATTCATCCAGGTGGTCCCATCTCTTTGCTGGGTTTTATTTAAGCACCTTCCATAGAGGACACTGCTTTGTTTTTATGTTAGAGCTCCACTAGGGTCTGTATTGCACGTTTTGAAGTAACACTGAAGATCCAATAAGAAGCGATATGTCTAACTGTACAGAGAACGAATTGTTAGATTGACCTGACACCTCTAGAATGATTTTATGTGTTCCAGGTAACTTGTGAAGTTTGAAGATGGGTCACTTGAAATAACTCAGAGAGAGAAAGCAAACGGCACAGATTCAATGTGTTATGTACATGATAGAAATGTATGCTCTCTTTAACCACTGAACCCTGCTGGCTTGTTTTGCATGACCAATGCTTCAAGACCACAGAGCTTTTGTGTTGAAACATATCATAAACCCTATTTTTATTCCCTCCTGACATAACTTTAAAGCCGAGTGGAAAGTATATAAGGAATGTCAGGAATATACTTTCAGCAAAAACAAATTACAATTAACTTTTAAACAAAACAGGTTTAAGACTGTTTAATTTTTCTTTGTTATTATTATTTATTACAATTAATTCACTTGTATTACATTGTAGCTCCTGCCCTCATCTCCTCTGGGTCCCACCTTCCCCCCAGCCCCAATGTCCCGTGTCCCCATCCACTGATACGGGAGGTCCTCCAACTATCTGACCCTAACCTGTCAGGATGCCTAAGGACTGTCTGGTTCCTCTTTCTCTGTGGCCTAGTTAGGCCACCTCACCAGGGGGAGGTGATCAGAGAGCTGGCCAATGAGTCCATGGCAGAGACAGTCCCTTTCCCCTTAGGGAGCTGAGCTCCCCATGGGCTACATCTGTGGTCTAGGTCTTCTCCATGCCCAGTCCTTGGTTGCTTCATCAGCCTCTGCAGGAAACGCCGAGCCCAGAATTTTGGCTTTATGTATTGGATAGTCTATGGAGGGTCTTGTCTTTAGGAGAGGCTAATTCTCCCTCACTCAAAAGTCATTAGTTGCCTGCAGTTCTTTATCTAGAAGTAGGATTCTGTGGATTTTCCCCATTCCAAATTAGCCTGTTTAATACTCTCATAATTCAAGTTTTATTTAGATAATCATATTGTTATGCTATCAAGGGTGTAGTTCGTGTATCATTTCAAGGAGACAATCTCAAAGTAAATTTCCTGGTCCTCTTGCTCTTAACAAGAATTAGGTTGTTCATGTATCTATCTATCTATCAAAGCTGAGCTTCCCATAATCTGTTGATTTCTGTGTTATGACCAGTTATGGTTATCTGCAGCAAACTGTCTGCTTTACTAAGAATCTTCTTTGATGAGCACTGAGAGAGCTACATTTATCTGGGGGTATAGAACAAGTTTTAAAGCATAGTTGGGAATTATGCTGGTCTAATAAAATGATAACAGTATCTTCCATTTTAACCTCTAAATAGTTAAGTTTCTATTTCCAAGCACGATCTTCTTCCTGTTGAGTAGTCCTTAAGTTCAATGAGAGAGTTGATGGTTATCACCAAAATATGAATGCCACTGTTGCAGCTTTAGGGCTTTCTTGCCAATCTGGTCACTGTTGTGGTTCATAAATGTCACAGCTAGATAGAATGATCAATTGCTTCCTTTCCATGGCAGCTTGCATAGTAGTTTCCAGTACAATGAAAACTAGCCCCTAGGGAAGAAAATTTTAAGTTGGAGACAGACCAGATCATCTGAGTGTTTGAAGTGTTTGGTGTCTTCAGCAATAGAAGCTTAACTTCGACTTCAGAGAGACAACCATAGGCAAGATCAATAGCACTACCCTCGCCAAAAACTCAAATGGTGATTTTTTTCATGCCTGCTATTAGGGGGTTTGTTAGTCTATGGTTGATGTGAGGAGCATTGTCAGTTCAAGTGGGCATAAGTACATTATATGTGTGTGTGTGTGTACATGTGTGTGTCTATATAAAAACATATAAATACATATAAACATACATATATTCATATGCATATTTGTATTATGTATAATTTTAGGTAAATATGGAATACTTTTAAAAGCATTGTCCTACATTTTTATTGATATGTAAGTTTAAACATCTGAGTGTGCGTGGCATATGTGCCAGTGCAGGCCAGAGGAGGCCATCAGAGAGCCTGAAATTATATAGTTGTGTGCTACCAGATATAGTTCTAGAAACCAAACTGGAGTCCTGTGAAAGAGCAGCAAGTGCTCTTCTCTACTGAGAATGGCAGACATTTTCTTAAAGACTACTTTATAAATTCTTGATGAAAGACTCTTGGACTAAGTAAGTGAAATAATTTTTCTTTAAGTAAAAGTCTTTATTGATTCTTAAGTGGCTTGCACTGCAAGAATTTGAGTCTATGTCCTTTTACTTACGAATGACAGAATTATTGACCTATCCTGATGGAATCACACAGCCACAGAGTACTGTATTTATTTATGTATTGTGCTTTGCAACATTCTGCCAAACCTTTGCTCTTAATGTTCCATACCTGCCCGGTGGAAACACCGGTGAAGCTAAAACCGAGTATTGCTGTGAGAATATACAAAGGTGGCTAAAATAAAATGGCTCAGTAACTTTTGACAGTTAAACTTGAATTATAAATTAATAGAAAAATTTGAGTAAAGCTGAGAAAAATAATAGACTAATTAATTAATTTTTCTCCCTCATGGGACTGATAAATGAAGAGAGCTGGCTTTCTTGAGTTGTGCCTGGAGATCTAGTTAATATGGAAATACAAAGGAAGAAGAAACCTACCCAAGGGTCAAATTGCAGATTAGCAAACATGAGCAAGCTTTAGATAAGGAAGGAAGACACACTTGGAGTAGATTAGAGAAACTATAACAAACCTAAAATATAAGAAAAATTGCTTGGGCCCCTTTATATTATGTGTAACTACAAGGTAAAGATGGAGCTGATTGGCAATATCATAAAGGAGAGCTTGTCACTGCGGGACATGCCTAAAATTATAACACACTAGAACTCAGAAGAAAAGGGATTTAGAGTATAAGGGCTATACATTAAGACCTTGTTTCAACAACAACAAAAAACATGAAAAAAAAACTAGAAAAAAAACAAAAACAAGAATGTTGATTCATTTTTATATATTTACATATAATATATATTTTATGTATCATTTAATATAATATGCAATATGTTATATATCATATGAGACATATAATATACAATATATATCCTATATTAATATATACATGTATATATATAATATATCCTATATATGGTATATAATATGTATTACATATTTATATTAAAAAACAAGAAAGAACAACAAAATAATCTACAGGAATATTGTAGTTTCATTTTTCTTTAAAATCCGGAAATGGTGTATTTTATTTTTTAAAAAGTATTAGAACTTACTGAATTCATTACAGTATATATAAAGAAAAATTAGACTGATTCCTTTTTTGATTTCTATTCCGAGGAATAAATTTTAAAACAAGGTCCGTTTGCAGCTTGGTGAAAGCATTATTTTATTGAACTGTCTGCTAGTTCATAGTTCCAACTCTAATATCTCTCTATCTTTTTCACAAATACTGTTCTATGATGCTCTCTGTCTGCACAGATCTTAAAGGTATCTGCCTACTACATTAGAAGAAGAAAATAGTCTTTGTGATTTGGAACACATGCTGTTGATTTCTGCTTGACTCTGAACGCCATGCTTTTTGTGTTCCTAACTTCTGTTTCGTTCTTTCTTGATACTTTTTCATACTTTGGAGTTGTCTTAGTCACTATTCTATTGCTGTGAAGAGTCACCATGACTAAGACAACTCTTGTGAAAGAAAGCATTTAACTGGGGTCCTGTTTACAGTGTGAGAGGTTTAGTGCATTATCCTCACAGAAGGAAGTATGGTGGCATGCAGGCAGGCTATGGAGCTGTCTAGCTAGGAGCTACAACCTGATCCAGAGAGAGAGAAAGAAAGAGACAGAGAGGAAGGGAGCAAGAGGGAGAGAGACAGAGAGTGAGAGACAGAGAGGGACAGAGGGAGAGAGAAAGACACAGAGAGAGAGAACATATGTCTGTTGAAACATCAGTCTTCCCCAGGGACACACTTCTTCCAGTAAGGTGAGCCTCCTGATTATTCCACTGCTTCTCAAATCGTGCCACTCCCTGGTGACTAGGCATTCAAATATTAAAGCTTATGGGAGCCATTCTTATTCAAACCACCTCAGGGGTGTTTTAGCAAAGCTTGAAATCTGGTTCAAAAGTGTTACTTTACTATTTTGCAAGTATTATATATACTTAAAACAATGCTTCAAGGGAAATGAAAAATTCCTTCTATCTTTCACTATACCTAAGGCCTCTCAGTTGTAACGAATATCATTGACTGGCAAGTTCTCAGCACACCATGCAGAATTTTAGGATAAAGATGACTAAGTCAACTTGTCTAATCATTTTTATTGGAGCAGACATTCAAGTGGATTTAGAAATTATACATATTAAGTCATCATTGTATATTTTTATACTTCTAACTTACAAAGTAGTCATTTATCAACAAAAATAAATGTCTATCATCTATCAGTTTCTTTTTTATTTTCTTTAATGTCATTATTTTAATAATGTGGACTTTGTTTTACTATTAAAGACTTGGAAATAAATAAAATAATCTCATATGAAAATTAAAATAACTAAAAGTATAAAATTTAATGTGAAGTCCCATAGCTTCAGCTTCTAATGCCAGTTCTAACACATGTAAAAGTTCATTAAATTGTATAATCTTTAGCATAGTTATCTAATTCTGTATCTTAATTATAGATTAAGAGAAGGAATAAAAATAAGAGAAGAAATAAATTTGCTGCGTGTGGTTCCACCAGACAAACCCAGCAGCAGTGAGGTCAGAGAGCCAGTTCCTGGCAGCCTTACTGGCTATCCCAGAAAGATTTAGGTGCAACACTTTAGACTCACCTAGACAGGACAGGTAGTGTCTTCTTCAAGGTTGCCAAACATAAATGAGCTAACCAATTTTTTAATGTAACTTTTACATATGGCTTTCCTGTTCTTACTGTATGTAGTTTATTATACAGTCCATATGCATTTGGAAAAAAATAACAGGAAGAATAAGAACTGCATAAAAGGAAAAGGAAAAAACATCAATTTCACTAGAAAATTTTTTTAATTATAGATTTATTTGGAGTTGAGTTTAATTTTGGATTATAAGGAGAACATGTACAAAAAAAAACAGGAGAGAGAGAGATTTTAGCAAATTATATCAAAGGGTGTGGCCAGACCAAAGAGAACCACACTGTGGCTTTGGGCCCACTGTGAAAAATCACTGTGGGATTTGTTTTCTCTTTCATTTGTTGTTGAGCCCCCAGGCAGCTGAATCCCCACAGGAGATTTCGCTTGTCATATAAACTTCAGCTCCAGTCTGGCGGGGATGAAAGCCTGTCTGAAATGTTCCCAGCAGCGTTTCTCCCACTTCATTTGACACGGCACTCCATTACAGCGATCTTGGCTCCTTAGTGACTCCCCATTTCATAAATCCTCTGCACATCACAAGGTCAGCCGTGGAGGAGACACGGGGGCGGGGCTGCCGGAGGTGCTGATGGCTCCTGCCTTTTTGAGGCAACAGGGAGGCTAGGTCCTGCAATAGGGTTGCAGTCTTGGTCCAAGTGGCAAATGTTTTTTCGTCTTTACGGGTGTGATGTGATTGCGGATTATGTTTCTGTAGGCCTAAACTGTGTTTTCCAGAGAAGAAAATGTGCTTTGTATGGCCCTGCTTTAAAGTTTCTGAAACTGTAGGCAGAAGAAGGATCTATTATTGCAACGGACATGAGTATTAGGGAAAACGAAGTCCAAAAAGTCACAGAGAAGTGTGTGTGTGTGTGTGTGTGTGTGTGTGTGTGTGTGTGTGTGCATGAATGTGTTTGTGTGTATTTGTGTTTGTGTGTGTGTGTCCTAATTTTCTTTATTCTAAGATGACATTTGTTTTACCTCTTGAAACAATGGCTTTAGGATCTTCTCTAACATTTTTTATTTTGGTTTATTTTTTTACGGTTGTTTTGTAAGATAGCTCTTTTCATAAAAGTGACACTGAAATATAGAAAATTAAACTTTTGATATATTTTCTGTGTTAAAAATGTTATAGTGAAGGTAGGTCTAAAAATCGACCTTCCTTGAAAGTTATCCAGACATAATTTAATACACACTAATCAAAGAAACCTCGGCAAAAATTCAAAAGGACAATGTTATTTTTAAAAAATAAGGAAGATTAGTCTACATGATATATCACAATTAATGGCAGCCCTTACACAAGTGAAAGGCCTCACTCACCAAAGCTGAAGGTAAGTGTGGGAAAATGATAGGTTAAGTATCAGCATTTGAACTAATAATACTGAGTATATAGATAGGAATTTATATAAAAGAAAATAACCCATAGAAAGTGAAAGCATTAAAGATTACCACTGGGTCCCAGGCTAGCTCAAGGACATGCCATCTGTGCACATCACCCCATGTGTACAAAGGCTCCATCCTTGTCTTAGTGCAATGTCGTCATATCTTCAAGTTGGTTTTCTTAAGTTAGAAAAAATACTGTGACACACTGGTCACTCCTAGCCTATTTTAGAATCACTTGGGGGGGGGGGGGTTTCAATAGTTGTTAGGCCCGGCACACATACCAGATCAGTTCTGAAGGAAGCTTGGTAGACATGGGGAAAAGAGTAGTGGAGGGGATTGTGAAGTTACACCAACAGTTTTCAGAGCCTTCCCAGTGACTACACTGTGCACCAACAGTAAGCACCAGTGCAGGCAACATGGAAGAGAACATAACACAGAGCCAGAAGGAGCAAGCACACCAGGTAGGCGCTCTAGAATGCTGTTTCCATGAACCCACAAATACGATTACTCTATGGCCTTCTTTATTTGAACTGGGCATTGCTGTTGTTCCCATTCAAGGGAAACAACCTTATATTCCATCATCGGGGTACAGAAGGACCCTGACACCGATATTTAGAATCTTAGGGAATGGATACTCAACTTCATTTACTTCAGGGACACAGCAGAGGTAACTTTTCCCACTGTGCTGTCTACTAGGCTAAAAAACAATGTAAATCTCTAGTCGTAAATGAGGTAATGGAAATAGATGAGACTCTCCTTAAATAACAGAGCTCTATGGTATGATATAGATTTATATTAAATAAAGAAATCTATTAAATATTCCACATGTGTACAGTAAAAGAAGAAGCTTAATACTCCCTCATGGATAAGGTAGGGAGGAAAACAGGCAGTTCATTTATCAAACAGGAATTTTTCTAGTGACAGATGCTCACTGTTTCATGGAGAGCAGAACACTTAAGCAATCAGGAGTGGTAGCACTTTGAAAGGATGCTATTGCTTAAAAAAAATGAATGAACCCTTCCTCTGCTGTTGACAGTGCTCCTGTCAGAGAATTTCAGCAGGTGCTACAGTGGCAGCTGAGGACTAATATCACACACTTTGTATTTTGGGGAAAGTGGCTTTTGGAAACCTCTTTGGGAAAAGTCTTAGCTCCCATTCTCATTGAAGATGGCTGGGTCTGATGGGATTTGTCTCTGGTAGATCATTAAACTCCATTGAGTTTATTAAAACTATTAAATTACAATAAGTTCAAGTATTGTGTGCCAAATGTGATATTGATGTTTAAATGTTAACACCAGGAATATCCTTGATAACTTAATCGCTTCTAGCATAACCATCATTTGTTATTTTCATGTACTGAGGATCCTTAAGTTCTTCTACAAAGTAGAAGGCAGAAGTACTAATTGTTTTGGTTTCATCGTTATACACTTGTACCTTTAGGAAATTATCTTCCACTCTGTAAATATGCATACAGAAACAGCACATGAGAGATGAGCCACAGCTGTGCCAGTTCAGAGACTGTGTTCTGTAAGCTAGTATCTCATCACGGAAGTTATAGGTTTAATAGAAATGTATTCTGTGCATGAGGAGATCTGAAGTCTGTTGCGGGCACTTTAGATGTATGTAGATTTTGTATATGATAAAAATTTTTTACTTCAGACTTGAAAGGTTAATTTTGTTAAGTAAGTGAATTTAAGTCTGCCTCACAGAGTGTGTCTGTATGTGCCTTATATATGTGTATTCATAAAATGTTTTACTACATTTTTAAACAAGTTAAGAAACTATAAGGTGAAGTTCTTTCAAAAAACAAATTAGAATTTGAACATGTATCTACATACATGTCATTGCCGATGTGATATGCTTCCTAATAAAATACAATTCTATCAAAGCTTCAACTTTCAACAAAGAAGAAAATCTAAATGAAACTCTTCGAGATGGAATATGAATTAAAGCACAGGATGTTCTGGATTTTCTCTCAAAATCTTCAGCAGTATCTGACGACCCTAAAACATAAACATATATCCCACTAATAAAATTATCAGCCTCCATTTTTAGTTGGTGGTCCAGCCAAGGGAAACCTATCTATAAAATGATCGAGTACCTGAATACTTAATGAATTAGAGTAGAAATATTTCATAATCCTCCAATTCTAAGGACAGTGAAGGGGATAATGATTTCTTCCATGCAAAAGTCAGATGGATATAAAACTAGAAAAATATACAGTTCAGAATCTCCTGCTTGGGAAACAATAATACACCTAAAATAGAAAATTCTTTCCACTTCAACTTAATAAAGATAATTCCCAAACTTGATATGGACAATTCCTCACTGAGACATTCTTTCCAAGTGATTCTATATCGTGTCAGATCAAATGAAACAAACCCAATTAAAGGTTTGATGTAGTCAGACCTTATTTTTGTTAACACACTATGATAATTACTTTACAACTGATGTGTGTATATATTTTATAAATTAGTGGTTAATTATATAGTAATTTTAGGATGGTATGAAATAAAAGTATTTATTCTAAAATCTGAAATTTGGAACCAAGCAACGTTCACCGGTGTTTCTAATAAAGAGTTGCATTTGCCAAGGGCACAGTGATGACTCTCCTAATCTGTGCCCCAGGGAGGCACATGCATGAGGATCTTTTCATGCCATCCTGATCTACATAATAAGTTTCGGTTCAGCCTTGGTGTCATATCTCAAAAAAAAAATCATATTTTCAAACCATCTGATGGAACTGCTTCCTATTCTGATTACTGAGCTGGGTTAGTTTTTACTCTAGAACTCTACATTTTTATTATGTGAACTAACATAATACAAATTAATTTTGTGTAATCTGACACGATGAAATGTTCAATACCCCCTCATGACCACAGAGCAAGATGATGTTCAAGATGATGACACAGACAGAAAAAGACAGCCATTATGTGCATTAAATGCACACCTCCCTGCATTTAATTTCCGAGCATACCCGTGTCCAAGCTCTTCTGAGGAGCACAGCACTACTTCTCCAGATACTTTAAAGAAGTAGTCCTTTCATAAGATTGGAAGAGACAAACAAGAGTTGTAATTTGGATCTAACAATGAAAGAGAACAAAGAAAATACACTAAAATTACTTTCCACATTAAAATTAGTTACAATGGGGAACAATAACATAGATTAAAGTTTAAAACTAAATGAGCTATTTCAGATATGGTAAGTTTGATTTTAAGAAATTCTTAGTACTAAACTCTGTTATTTAAACTTAAATTGGGTTTGAAAGTTTCACACTCATCTTTCCTGTCAGTGGTCATCAGAGATTTCTGTTAGATTGCATTTAACTGAGCTTCAGAACTATCTGTATTGTTGTTATTTAATCCTCAACTCTGTAAGGCTGTGACAACTTAAGCATGAAGGACCATGTGAAGAGTTCCACTTTTTGCCAGCCTCCAGGTAAGTACCAAATTTGTTCAGTACAATTCTTCTAAGCCAGGAATTTGAAATTACTTTGACTTGTATTTATAAATATGGCCCAAACCAGGTCATATAGGGACTGATTTTCCTTGTCTCATTCCTTTATTCATATCTAATCCAGTCAGGGTGAGACATTAAATAGTGGACTGGAGAAAAAACCCATGATCATCTCCTTAGATGCCGAAAAAGCATTTGACAAAGTCCAACACCCATTCATGTTTAACATCTTGGAGAGATCAGGGATACAAGGCACATACCTAAACATAGTAAAAGCAATATACAGCAAGCCTATAGCCAACATCAAACTCAATGGAGAGAAACTTAAATCAATCCCACTGAAATCAGGGATAAGACAAGGCTGCCCACTCTCTCCATATATCTTCAACATAGTACTTGAAGTCCTAGCCAGACAGAGCAATAAGACAACTAAAGGAGATCAAGGGGATACAAATCGGAAAGGAAGAGGTCAAAGTGTCACTATTCGCAGATGATATGATAGTATAGATGAACGACCCCAAAAATTCAACGAGAGAACTCCTCCAACTGATAAACACCTTCAGCAAAGTGGCAGAATACAAAATTACCTAAAAAATAAAAAAAAGTCAGAAGCCCTCCTCTATACCAAAGACAAAAGGGCCGAGAAAGAAATCAGGGAAGCAACACCCTTCACAATAGCCACTAATAACATGAAGTACATTAGGGTGACACTAACCAAGCAAGTGAAATACCTTTTTGAGAAAAACTTCAAGTCTCTGAAGAAAGAAACTGAAGAAGATACCAGAAGATGGAAAGATCTCCCGTGCTCATGGATTGGTAGGCTTAACATTGTGAAAATGGCCATCCTGCCAAAAGCAATCTACAGATTCAACACAATTCCCATCAAAATACCAACTCAATTCTTTACAGACTTTGAAAAAAAAGATTCTCAGCTTCATATGGAGAGACAAAAACCCCAGAATCTCCAAAATGATACTGTTTCCTGTTTTCTCCTTCTTCTGATGTCCATCCCATTTGTCTTTCTGAGTGGGGAGTGATTATCTTACCCAAGGTCCTCCTTCTTGCTTAGCTTCTTTAGGTATACAGATTTTAGTATATATCCAAAATATGCTCAAGTACACAATAAACACATTTGTTCAACCATGTTCATAGCAGCTTTATTCATAATAGCCAGAACGTGGAAACAACCCAGATGTCCCTCAGTGGAGGAATGGATACAGAAATGGTGGTACATTTACACAATGGAATACTACTCAGTAATTAAAAACAAGAAAATCATGAAATTTGCAGGCAAACAGTGGGATCTAGAAAAGATTATCCTGAGTGAGTTATCCTAGAAGCAGGAAGACACACGGTATACACTCACGTATAAGTGGATACTAGACTTATCTTATAGGATAAACCACATCATTCTTTTTTTTTAAGTAATTTTTTATGTGCTTTACATCCAGATCATATCCCCTCCCCCTTCTCCTCCCAGTCCTACCCTCCCTCTCTCTTCCCCTGTCCTTTATCTCCACTCCAGCACATCAAGTTGCATCTGGGCTGAGCTTAACCTTTTCCCCTGTGCCCTGGTAAGGTAGCCATGCTGGGAAGGTGGGAGAGTGATCAAAATGCAAGCAGCAGAGTCCATGTCAGAGACAGCCCCATTTCCCTTTCTAGGGCATGCATATGAAGCCTGAGCTGCCCATCAGCTACATTAGTGTAGGGGGCCAGTATATGCATGGCCCTTGGCTGGCACTTCAGTCTCCACAAGCCACTCTGGGCTGTGGTTTGTTCACTCTGTGGTCTTCCTGTAGAACTCCTGCTGTCTTTTTTCCACTGAATGGTTTTGGCTTCTTTGTCAAAAATCAAGTATCCCTAGGTGTGTGGGTTTATTTCTCAGTCTTCTATTTGGTTCCATTGATCCTCCTTTCTGTTTCTATGCCAGTACTATGCAGTTTTTATTACTATTGCTCTGTAGTACAGCTTGAGATCAGGGATGAAGATTCCTCCAGATGATCTGTTTTGATCTGTACAGGATCATTTTGGAAATTCTGTGTTTTTTGTTTCTTCCCACTTTTTCTTCTAACCGATTTAGAGTATCCAGTTTTATGTTGAGGTCTTTGCTCCACTTGGACTGTAGTTTTTGCAGAGTGATAAATATGGATCTATTTTCATTTTTCTGCATATAGACATCCAGTTCTGTAGAGGAATATAGAATGGCAGAGAAACACTTAAAGAGATGCTCAACATCCTTAGCCATCAGGGAGATGCAAATCAAAATGACCCTGAGATTTCACCTTATACCCATTAAAATGGCTAAAATCAAAAACTCAAATGACAACACATGATGGAGAGGTTGTGGAGAACGGGGAACCCTCCTCCATTGCTGGTGGGAATGTGAACTGGTACAACCACTCTGGAAATCAATCTGGTGCTTTCTCAGACAATTAGTAATCATGCTTCCTCAAGATCCTGCTAGGCCTGTACCCAAAATTTGCTCAAGTACATAACAAGGACATTTGTTCAACCATGTTTGTAGCAGCTTTATTTGTAATAGCCAGAACCTGGAAACAACCCAGATGTCCCTCAACGGAGGAATGGATACAGAAATTGTGGTATGTTTACACAATGGAATACTACTCAGCAATCAAAAATGAAGAAATCATGAAATTTTCAGGCAAATGGTGGGATCTAGAAAAGATCATTCTGAGTGAAGTATCCCAGAAGGAGAAAGACACACATGGTATATACTCACTTATATAGACCTGTAAGATATGATAAACATAATGAGATCTATACACCTAAAGAAGATAAACAAGAAAGAGGACTCGGGGTAAGACGATCAATCCTCACTTAGAAAGACAAATGGGATGTGCATTGAAAGTAGGAGAAAATAAGTAACAGGACAGGAGCCTACTGCAGAGGGCCTCTGAAAGACTCCACCTAGCAGTGTGTCAAAGCAGATACTAAGACTCATAACCAAACCTTCGGCAGAGTGCAGAGAATCATATTAAAGAAGGTAGCATGAAGTGGAAAGGATAGGAGCTTCACAAGGACCAAATATATCTGGGCACAGGGCTGTTTTCTGAGACCAATACTCCAAGGACCATGTATGGATATAACCTAGAACCTCTGTTCAGATGTGACCTGTGGTAGCTCAATAACCAATTGGTTTCTCATAGTAAGGGAAACAGGGACTATTTCTGACAGGAACTCAATGGCAGGTAAGGAGCAGTCCTGCTAGGCCACAGAGAAGGACTTTGCAGCCAGTCCTGGTGAGACCTGATAAAACAGGGTCAGATGAAAGGGGAGGAGGTCCTCCCCAATCAGTGGACTTGAAAAGGGGCAGGGAGAAAATGAGGGAGGGTGGGATTGGGAAGGAATGAGAGAGGGGCATACAGCTCGCATACAGAATTAATAAAATGTAACTAATAATAAAAAGAAATTAAAAAAAAACTAAACAGTATAACAATGCAACCAGTTCTGATGAGACCTGATAAGCTAGGGTGTGATGGAAGGGAGGAGGACCTTGGATAGGGCATAGGAGGAAATGAGGGAAGGCATGAGGGAGGGGGCTACAGCTGGGATACAAAGTGAATAAACTGTAATTAATATAAAAAATAAAAATGTAATTAAAAAAAATCGTACCCCTGCACAGATGTAGCCCATGGTAGCTCAGTGTCCAAGTTGGTTCCCTAGTAAGGAAACAGGAGCTATCTCTGACATGAACTCAGTCGTTGGCTATTTGACCACCTTCCCATGAGGAGAGAGCAGCCTTGCCAGGCCACAGAGGAAGACAATGCAGCCAGTCTTGATGAGGTCTGATAAGCTAGCGTCAGATGTAAGGGAAGGAGGACCTCCCGTATCAGTGTACTTGAAGAGGGACATGGAAGGAGATGAGGAAGGAAGGGTAGGATTGGGAGGGAATGAGGGACGGGGCTACAGTTGGGAATACAAAGTGAATAAACTGTACTTAATATTAAAAAATAAAAAAATTAATTAAGTAAAGGAATCTTAGAGCTGTTTAATTAAGCCAGAATCTTCACCCATATAGCAAGCTGCTACGTAATGACTTTGGTAAGCTCATGCACTGAGCTGTAGGGAAGCATTCTGAACAGAAACACGGTTCTGTCAGGTCAAGACAAAACCACTTCAGCTTCAGGGAAGGTAATTCGGCAAGAAGACTTTTAGGCTCTGCTCAAAGACCCTGCTGGCAGAATTCTATTTCTAGGCAACAGTAGAATTAGATCAGCCACTTCCCACCTCACCACAGTTTTACCCCTGATATTTGCTGTCAATTGTCAGCTGTCTTCTGACACTGAAGATTTGCTGATATTTTCATATGATTTTCCCACTCATGTTTGAGTTAACTGTATTACAGAGTTAATTGACTTTTTTTTGTAACATGTATATCAAAAAAAAAAAAAAAAATATGGCACATTTTTAAATGTCTGCCAGTTGCTTTTACACTTGAATAAGGACTTGGCTACAAGTACGATGCCAAATTAACACCCTACTTTCATCACCAGTGGATACAATTCTGCAAGTTTTCATCAATAAACGATGTTTGTGTAAGCATAAGCACAGCCTTGTCTTTAGCGTGCGTAAATTACTCGCTATTTTCCTCGTGCGCTTGAAGAATTTCAGATTATCTTTTGAAATCAAGACAGTTGTTGAGGGTTGTGATGTTTATAAAATTCCCTCCATCAGATTCTCTTAAATAACTGTGTGTCCTCTCCACCTACGATGCCTGTCCTCCGTGGCTACTTATTTCACTGTTACTCCAGAACACCAGTTATGGCTTTGTTACATCATTTTGGCCTTTCTTTTTAAAAATCCATCCTTTTCCACATATCTTTGTCACATTTCAGTTCATTTTGATTTACCAATTGCCAGGTTGTAAGCTTTATTCTGTTTCTTTCTCATTTGTTTATTCTGAAATAACTTGTTTAGCATATTCACTTTCATAACTTTAAACTCTATATTTTATTTACATGCGCCCTGTTTGGAGTTCTCATTTTCTGCCTAGATTTTACCAAATGAAACACTATTGTGTAGTTGCCCTTCTGTTCTCTAGTCAATGTTCAGTTTCAGACTAAAGCTTTTGTTTCTTCATTTCATTCCTTTTTGTTCAATATGTTTACACACAGTTGTTATGCCGTTTACTTCTTCTTTGACCTTTGCTCAATTTTAAATGTTACTCTCGGTTTTTACATATTTTAGTATAGTGAGTTCTCTCTTATACTCTTCTACTTTATTTTGTTACAAACCAGTGTTGAAAATGTGAGCCAGGTGTATGGATTTGTGCATGTATGTCTGCATATAGACCTACTGGTTCCTGAACACTTGTCACTATGTTATTTTTCATGGCAAAAAGCCCTTATAGATAGGATTAAGTCAGAAGTTTTGCGTGGGAATATTATTTTGCACAGATGTGGTGGGTGTCTTCTTGAGAGGCAGCTACAGAGTGTGAGTCACAGGCCAGTCAGAAGTTGGCCAAGACAGGCCAACAGCTACTGCTACAGGGATGCCTTTTGAACATGCCACATGTAAAAAAACAACTAAGGCTGTGAGAGTGCTTCCAAAAGCTGGTGTTTCTGTAGGAGCCCAGGAAACTAAGATAGGAAGAGAATTTATTTTTTCTTTCAGATACAGAGCTAGTCAAATTCATTTTTGTTATGAGGAGAGACAGTTTTATTTCACACGACTTAAAAACATAAACTTTTCCATTCCAGCCAGGGAGGGAGGTAGGCTAACTGTAGATCTACACCTATCCATCCTCTCTTCCACCTCCAATGCCCCAGGCTCCTCTGCAGCTCCAAAGCAAACCACCCCCTTGAGATCCATTTTCCCTTCCTGTGTCTCCAACAGAACACAAAGATCTTCTCCTAACTTCCTTTCCTTGTTTTATTCTAGGCCTCATCTCCAGCAGGCACCCGCTGTGAACCCACAGACCACTCCAAATAGGGAAGCTAGCTACCAATCTTGCCCCCTCCCTCAACTCCTCCAAGTCCAAACCCCCAGTCTCGTTCCTAGTTCTGCAGCAGACCATCTCCTGTGCCCTACTGCTCCACTTCTCTCTCCAGTGGGCCACACAGATGTTCACCCACCCCCAACTTCCTTCTCCAAACTTAGTGATTTATCCTAGCCCCCAACTGCAACAGGCATTCTGATGAACCCAAAGACTACTCCTGCCTGAGAAGCATGTAAGCTAACTGCAGATCTCTGCCCCTCTCTCCATTCCTCCAACTCCAGTCCCTTAGTCTCATGCCCAACTGTGTATGGGACCGCCCCTGTGCTGATCATGTTGGCTTAGAAAGCTTTGTCATCTTGTGGCCATGCTATCTCTTCTGGCTCTTACAAATTTTCTCTGCCTCCTCTTCCTCCGGATTCCCTGAGCCCTGGGGAGAGAGTATCCATGGAGACATTTAGGTTTGAGTGTCCCAAGGTCTCACACTCTCTACATAGTATCTGGCCATAGGTCTCTGTATTTGTTCCCATCTGCTGCTTCTCCAATGATGGCTGAGCAGGTCCTTGATCTGCTTCGCTGGCTGGAGTAAGCAATCTTTGTGCGTTGTTCCCTGTGGTTAAATCTACTGAAAATGTAAACACTTAATGAGGTATGAATGCCATTGTCAGATCAATTTGACTAATGCATCAGGAAGGATAGACTGGCACAGGGAAACTTGAAGGGACATGACAAGGTTCTCACCCTCAGAGTTACTTTGCCTTTCCCACTGAGCGTCAAGAAGCTTTAATGCAACTGAGAAGCTCAAAGGTGCCAGTGGGTTAGCACTTATCTTCCTAAAGTTATCTCGAGGCAATGTTAAAAACAAACTATGCTTACTTCTAACCAGAATGTTTATAATCTTACATTTAATGTATGAGTATTAGTTCTCTCTCATGTTTGCACTTCCTAAAACACCTTACAACTTAATTTACAGAAAAAAAGTTACAATAATAAATAGCAATTAGCTAACATGTATTGTTTTAAAGCTTACTTAAAAATAAAACTTTCTTCAGTCTTAATATCTTTTTATAAATTAGATTCTCTGAGTAATGTAGCTTAGAAGCCATAAAAACATATATATATATAGCCATTATAAAGACACCAAAAAGTGACTCTCTTGAGACACCCATATATGTCTTGAGATTATGTAGCTGTAGAGCCTTTAACTACCTGTCTCTGTTTCCTAGAAATCAGGCCACACACAGAGAACTGGCAGCTCTCTAACCAGGACAGAGAGTTGATAGGAAAGCGTCCTATGCTTTGGCCTTACAGTCCTTCTTTGCATCTGAGGCACATTTATGGCCCTATCTGGGGCTGGTCTCTGTCCCTCTTGGCTTATACTACAGCCCAGCCCAGACCACATGATCTGGAGTGCAGCATCCACACCCACTGAAAGCTGGCAACTGTCAACCCCCCTTTCCTCTTGGGAACTAGAGGAGCTGTCTCTCCTTTTATGTCCGCCTTCTTGTTACACAGGGTGACTGTCACTGTCATGTATCCGCACGCCAGCTCTTACCACTGGTACCCATGGTTGTAAGTCTCCCACTCCCAGCAAAGCTCATTCTGAAGGGTAACTTCTTGTCAACTCCTTTCTGTGCACCATCTTTCTCTTTTGTTTCTTTTAGGAGTTCTGCTCTTTTCCTACATGGCTCTTTCTGTCTAATAAACGAGTATATTAATTATGCTTAATAAATTCATAGTGTTTCAGTTTGGCTCATTTTCTGCTTCTTTTCTGTAGCATAGTCAAGGATCTGGCCAGTACCCAAGCCAAAGTTTTTAAGGGAGATGGAACTTTTCAGGCTTCTGATAAATTGCTGGACTGCGTATCTCTGTTACATCTGATAACAAAGGCTCTGTATAAAGATTGCGATAGTGAACTCACAACCAAGATTACCTGTACTGGGCACAACAAAACTGGCCCTGTTAACCATCAGGCATAGGTGGATGACAGCTATAAAGAACACTTCTCTCTACTGCTGAATTATTGATTATTAATAGATTTGAGAGAGGGAAGACATTGTTTTGGGTTCTGTACCCACTGCACTGGGTTTCAAAAGATAGCTCCAAACAGTATTGGTTAGCCTCAGTGAATCACAGAACAAAATAAGTCAACAAGAATGTGAGAAAGATGTGGAGGACAGGGAGGGAAGACAGGATGCACAGGGATATGGGGGTGAGAGTGTTCGGGGCTTATTATGTACATCTGTAAAGCTGTTAACTAGTCCAAATAAAAAGAGAGAAAGAAGCTCGTTTTCTGTGACTAGGCGCACAGTTAGCTTTGTGAAACTGACACAGTCTGAGTCACTTGAACGACTTTGAGGGCTTTCCCAAATCAGATTGGTCTGTTCACGTGTCTAGGGCCTGGGGGCTTGTCTTATTTGCTATTCAGAGTAGGAATGCTCAGGCCTCTATAGATAGCTTCATGCTCAGCAGCTGGTCCTGGCTTATATAAGACAATTAGCTAAGCATGAACATATGCCAGCCAGCAATATTCCTCCATGGTTTGTACATCACCTTGAGCTCTTCCCTTGGCGATGGTGACCTGGCAAACACATAAGCATAAGCAAACAAGTCTTTCCTTACTTCAGTTACTTTTGATCAGAATGTTTGATCTTACCATTAAAAAGGAAACTAGGACCTAGATTATTCTGAACAGTAAATATATATTACTTTATCCTAGAAAAATGATATGAACATAAAAAAAAAATCACCCAGAAGTGTAGACTTAACTTTTACCATAACAAACTGTGTTGCACAGTAGTTGGAATAATGACATACAGTCCCTCACAGGATCACGCTAGGAAGAAGTCCAACTATTCACCAAGCTGTCAACATTTACTAAGTCATTTCTGAGGTAGCTAAGAAACAACTAAACTAAAAGAATATGTAATATTCTATCTGCTATTACAAAGCATGCTATTATCTGCTTATGAAAGTAAGCACTTTTATTTTTTAAATAAATTTAATTACTTTTATTTTTTTTACAATGATGGCCATAATCAAAAAGATCCATTTAATGTACTCATTGGATTTGATATACTACACCTTTAAAAGTCAGCATCACAAATAAAAGAGGATATTCAGATGAAAGTGCAAACAGTGACTTCTTTCCACATAGAAAAGTTTTTCAGAACAGCAGCAGCTCCATCATTCTTGAGCAGGAGTTACCATAGCAACTTTTCTAGTACTTGCAAATCCTAGACCATTACCTTAGCAATCAAGGGCTGATTACTCATCCTTAGAGAAAGATGAGGAAAGATAACAATAGGCCATAACCCGGCTCCTCCTATCTGCTTAGCACTGCCATTCTTTTTTTTTTTTTTCTTTACTTTCCAAAATGATTTTTTTCTTTATTAATTACACTTTATTCACTTTGTATCCCCCCTCCTCCCTTCCCAACCCCTCCTTCCTCCACCCTCTGCATGCATGCCCCTCCCCAAGTCCACTGATAGGAGAGGACTTATTTTTCTTCCTTCTGAGCCTAGTCAATTAGGTCTCCTCAGGAGTGGCTGCATTGTCTTCTTCTGTGGCCTGGTAATGCTGCTTCCCCCTCAGGGGGAGGTAATTAAAGAGCAGGCCAATCAGTTCATGTCAGAGACAGTCCCTGTTCCTATTACAATGGAACCTACTTGGATGCTGAACTTCCATGGACTATATCTGTGCAGGGGTCTCCATGCATAGTCCTTGGTTGGAATAGCAGTCTCAGGAAAGACCCCTGTGCTCAGATTTTTTTGGTTCTGTTGCTCTCCTTATGGAATTCCTGTCCTCTCCAGATCTTACTGTTTCCCACTTCTTTCCTAAGATTCCCTGCACTCTGCCCAAAGGTTGCCCATAAGTCTCAGCATCTACATTGATAGTCTGCAGGGCAGAGCTTTTCAGAGGTCCTCTGTGTCAGGCTCCTGACTTGTTCCCTCTTTTCTCCTTCTTCTGATGCCCAGCCCCTTTGCCTTTCTGGGTAGGATTTGAGCATTTTAGCAAGAGTCTTCCCTCTTGATTAGTTTCTTTAGGTATACATATTTTAGGAGGTTTATCCTATATTATATGTCTATATGAGTGAGTATATACGTGTGCATCTTTCTGCTTCTGAGATAGCTCACTCAGGATGATCTTTTCCAGATCCCATCATCATTCACTGCCGTTCTTAAGCTACATAAAGACAGTGTTCTGTTCCCTCCTGATGTTAGCTATACTATTAATAAAAGTTTCTCAAAGTGAGCATGATGCAAGTAAAAATTTAAAAACAAATATTGTAGTCCAATTCTGCCTCACAGGAAGCAGCAGCTATGTCACCTGTGGAAAAGGAGTGACTGAATAGCACTGTAGAAAGAAATACCACTGAAGAAACTGCAGTCTAAGGGGTACTCCTGTAATAACCCAGAAGCAGAACTACTCAGTCCAGTTACTGATGTAATGAAAGGATGAAATGATGAGGGTCAAAAAGATAAAACTGTTAGCTACCAACCTTCTTGCCTCCCTCATGCTTTCATTTGAAAGGGTGAAAATGTGTTAATTAATTATTCATCAGTACATGGAAGTAACAAATAATGTATAATGTGCTGATTCCTTCACATGGATAAATGAACCTAAGGTTGGGAGTTAGAAGCAGGGATTTGAATTCTCTAGAAACTTTTTACTTCTGTGCTCTCTCTAATCAATAGAATATATGAATTCTTAAATTTGTCAGATAGGTATGTAAACCAATTTTCAGTGGTAGTTCGGTGATTTATTGGTATCACATATAATGTTCTAATATTTCAACGGATTTAATAAATTTGTAATATTCAATCACATATTTGTGAATTGATATTTTCAGATTATTGTCCTAGAATCTTAACCATATTAGTATATCTATAAATTCATTAGATAGGACTAATTTGGGATTTGACATACCATCTTCTGAATTTGTATACCTCTGTGCCTTTCAATTAGTATCTGAAGAACTATTCTCCAGTAACCAAAATAATTCAGTGTTATATTTTTGCATTTTCTTATAGCACAAAGGACAGACTTACATGTCTGGTTTTAACTTGTTTTTTTTTAATTTTATTTTTATTAATCACAGTTTATTTACTTTGTATCCCAGCTGTAGCCTTCTCCCCCATCCCCTCCCAATCCCACCCTCCTTCTCTCATCAACTCCCATGTGCCTCTCCAAGTCCACTGATAGGGGAGGTCCTCCTCCCCTTCCATCTGAACCTAGCTTATCAGGTCTCATCAGGACTGACTGCATTGTCCTCTTCTGTGGCCTGGCAAGGCTGCACCACCCTTAAGAGGAGGTGATCAAAGAGCCAGCCACTGAGTTCATTTCAAAGACATTCCCTGTTCCCCTTACTTGGAGACTGAGCTGCCATGGGCTACATCTAAGCAGAGGTTCTAGGTTATGTAGGTCATAACCATGAATGGTCTTTGTTTAAAGTATCAGTCTCAGAAAAGACCCCTGTGCCCAGATTTTTTTGGTTCCGTTGCTCTCCTTGTGGAGCTCCTGTTCTCTCCAGGTCTTACTATCTCCTCCTTCTTTCATAAGATTCCCTGCACTCTGCCCAAAGTTTGGTTATGAGTCTCAGCATCTGCTTTGCTACCCTGCTGGGTAGAGTCTTTCAGAGGCACTTTCAATGGCTCTACACCACAACATCAAGTACACTGATACACCGTTTGTGTTAATATTGAATTTTGTATGAATTTTCATTGTTGAAACAAAATAATCAAGAGCAATCAACCTGAAATAAGAAGGGTTTTTGTACCAGGACAGCAGATTCTTTAAATATGCAGCAAGCAGCATGTCATTCAAGAAGGAAAATGAAGTAGATGGTGTTGTGTGTTTTGGTTTTTTTTTTTTGTTTGTTTGTTTGTTTTATTTATTTATATTTATTATTTTTAATTTTTAATTTTACCATTATTATTATTTTTAACTCACAGTAGCTTAGAAGAAGGATCTGGAAGTGAGATATACTCTACACAATCACTGCTTCCCCCAAGTAGGCGTTCCTTGCTGATAGATATTTAACTAGAAAGGACAAGATAAATGAATGGGTTTATCCATTGATGAGGTTAGTATCCTCAAGGTCAAGTCTCCAGTCCATAGCATCAATAACTGGGAACCAATTTTTAAATCCTTTATCTTTTAGGAATGTTTTATTTCTGAAAGAAAATACCTCTCCTTTTGTCTCACATTCTTTTTATTTTGCCTACTTCACACATATATTTAGCTACAACATGCTCAGGTGTTAGTCTTTTTTAATTTTATTCATGACTGTGGTATATATTTCTTCTATGTCCCCTATTCCCTTAAACTTATACCTTGTTTTTGATGCTTTTTTTTCTTCTATAGAAGTACAGTATTTGCTTTTAAGAACTCTTGCTTTTTTCATACCAAGCATATTCAATATCTGACTCAATTTCTTGGACACATGGAATATTACTATGATGAATATTTTAATAACCCTGTCTGCAATTCTGTTATCTGTGTATTTTATTTCTGGAGCCATCTTAGTTCATATCAGTTATAAATTTCCCATCCTTGTTTACTATCACTTCTTTCTTCAATATTAAGGGTTTCTCATTTTATTTTATTGGATACTTGATTTTTCTATGAATGTGCACATTATAGATTTTCTTTTCCTCCTGGTCTATAATCAAGGCATTTATTTTTATTTTTTTTCATTTGTGCTTTGAATTTATTGCATGGAAACAATGCTGCAGCTGTTCTAGGAGGCTTGTTAATTTTTCCTTAAAAACATTTTTAAGGAAAATGTTTTTTAATACTCTGATTAATATCCAGTGTCTTATGAGTTTTCCTTTAAGGCAATAAGGCTCAGCTACTTTTCATAGCCCTTATGTTTGAGAGATCACATTCCTCTGTTCTTCTGGGTTATTATCTTTTCCTATACCTGGTTAATGTCCTCTGACATGTTATTGTACAGTATTCAACTTCATATTAAAGTAAGAACATCTGGAGCTCTCCAGAGTCCATTTGGTTTGCAGCTCTCTTTTACTGATGCTATGCTTTTTAGATCTTAGGTTCACTGGTTGCCTGACCCTCAACTCTCTCCACACCTATGAGAGTCTAGTCAGACCTATTTGGTATTTTCTACTGAAGCCCTGGCTCTGAAGCTGTCTCTAGGAAGGAGGGTGAAGCAGCTTAAAGTCCATTTGACTTTTGTCACTGGAGAGATTTTACGGTGTAATGTTTTGAATGTTCTAATTTCTTTTCATTTTTCTTAATCCTTTGATATTTTAGGCTAGAGGGTAAACTGGCTCCTACTGCTTTCCAAATTTGCTTAAAATTTGATTTTTCTCAAAATAGATCCTACCAATACTATTGTTTGTATAAAATTATGGAGACACTTTCATTAGTTTTATTATAATTAAATAATTAGTTTTTGATCTTGCTTATACTTTCAGCTTCCTAACGCTTGTGTGTATTTATATAATATGTTATTTAAGCTCGTCAGCAAATTTTGATTGCTCCTTGATTTCAAATTGTGGAAGAATTTATTTTTTTCTCATTCCACCTTAATATTTTTGCATATAAATTATGGTTCCATTGCATAACAAATTACAGATTTCTCCCCCAACCTTCCTTCCTATAAACTTGTGTTTTTTAATCTTTTGTAGCCTTGATTGGCTTCTGATTCTTTGCTTACTTTGGCTCCCTCCTTTTCCTCTCTTAAAAAATACATACAAGGGAATTGGAGAGATAGGTTAGGAGTTGAGAACACTGGCAATTATTCCAGAAGACCCAGATTTAATTCCTGGTACCCACACTTTGACTCACAACTGTCTGTTAATTCATCTCCAGGGGATCTGGTGCCATCTTCTGGCCTCTTCAGGCCCCAGATACATAAAATAAAATAATAAAGAATTTTAAAATCTTTGTAAGAGCTGTGATTATGTTTCTCTCATTTAAATCTATTTTTGAAGCCCCTTTACCATTTCCAGTTGTACTTGTCTTGCATGATTATTTAATAGTACTTAGTTGCAGTTAATTTTCTCATTACTAACGAACATACCTTAAAGGATCAGAGCTACATTTTGGCTCCTAGTTTAGAGAAGGAGGCTTGACCACAGAATAGGCTTGGTCATAAACAGCAGGGCCTCGTACTGTGGCTTGTTCACTCTTCAGGATCAGGAAGCAGAGAATGGGACTGGAAACTATAATTCCACAGCCATTCCACCAGTGAACAAAGTCCATCAGGCAGGTTCCACTTTCTAAAAGATCTGTAATCTGCCAAAGCTGCAGCAGCTGAGGACCGAGTATCAAAGAGGTACACCTGTGGAAGATACTCTACAATCAAATGATAGTGTATCATCAAAATCTTCTCAGAAGTCATATTATTCTTATTTAAATGTATCAGGTAACCTTACAAGCTGCCACTTCAGTCTTCTCTGGTTGAGATATATGATTTGCAACCTTTTGTCTTTGTGAAACACCTCAGACTATACTTTGTAATCTATGATAAACCTATAACTTTGAATATGATGTTCTTTGAAAATCTACCAGGAAAGATGTTAAATCTTTCCCTTTCTTGAGATACCCACCCATTCCTCAGTAGACGACATTTTGAACAAGTTTCTGTGAAATATGGTATTTGAAATCTGAACATTCCTTTATTACCTGTATGTCACTTACATTTTTCTTTAGATCGCATTCTGGAATGAAGTTTTCAAAGCTGATCAGATCCTCTGTGACCATTGGAAGGACATGCTCATGGCTCTTACTGTGGAGTAGCTGTCTAAAATAACCACATATCTATAGGACCTTAAAAAGTTTAAGTATCTTTAAATAAGCTTGGAAATATGTGTTCTTAATAAGATAATTTATTCTCAATTGTTTGGACAGGAGCAAAGGTATAATTCTTTAATGAAATATTTCAGTTAATTTCTATATTACTGCAATATATGTTCCTGTCCTGAGCCTTCTGCATCTCTGGTTTGGATGTCGGTGCACTTTTCCTAGCAGTGTTTCTCATACGTTAACGTACATTACAGTGACTGCAGAGATGAGTTACAGTACATTTCAAGTAGGGCTTGATGGATCTGACAATTAAAATTTATTTAAGGTTTATTTTTATTTAGGTATATGTGTGCATAAGCGATGTGACTGTGTGCTACATGCTAGGGAATCCTGAGAAGACCAAAAGAGAGGGCTAGATATTTTGGAGCTGGAGTTATAGGGAGTTGTGAACAGCCTGAATACAGGTGCTAGGTACTGAACTCACATGTTCTGGAAGAACAGTAAGTACTTTTGATGTCTGAACCACCCTTCCATTCCCAGAAGCTTATGTTTCTAAGAAGCAACGACAGTTGGGCTTCTGGTCTAGGGGGACAGCAATTTGAGAATGACTGCCCTACATGATTCGTTCAGGTACTGCGTTTTATTTCATCACACTGTGTAGAATTTATCTTTCACATGGTTTCAGTGTAATTTACTGTAATAGAACTTGACAATCTTATGTGTTTTAAACAACTTGACTATATCTGGATTGAACTGTATTAGAATGGAGGGCACAGCTGTGATCTGGATCTTGAGGCAGGAAGACAACACACCTTTGATCTGGATCATGAGGCTGGAAAACACAGGCTTTTGATCTTGATTTTGAGGTGGGATAGGGCAGGCTTTTGATACAGATCAACGCAACCCCTTTATCCAGATCTTGAGGCCTAGCAGCCATGTTTCTAAAGATCTATAATGAAAAGGGATTAAATAAAAGCTTAGATCCACATTATGGGACATATCTTTAATCCCAGCACTTAAAGCACAGAGGCATGTAGATCTCTGAGTTCAAGACCAGCCTCGTGTAGAGAACAAGTTCCAAACCAGCCACGCTTAGGCAGTGAAGGAAACCGTGGAAAACAGTTAGTGAAGTTGTAATTGAACAAGGGGGCTGTGTTCCAAGCTGCAACAGTTAGCAGAACTTGGCAGCTTTGTCTACAGGGATCTGGCTTTTGAATCAAGGATGGAATTTGCCTCATGAGTAGGAAAATTTGCTGAGGTCAGGTGTGTGACAGGAGTGTCCCTGGATGGAGGGCCAGTGAGACCTTTGTGGGAAGCTGTAAGGTGAAGCCTGGATTGTTCTAGAGCCCCCACAATATTACAGATGCCAGAGCAGGAGACACCTGCAGAGGAACGCTGCTACCAGGGAGTGGAACTAGCCTAGGGAAAAGAGGTGTGTTGCCATCAACAAAGCTGAAAAGGAGATAAAGATCTGAGGAGCATTTGATATCAGACAAGGAGATGCAGAATTTGGAGTTTACCCAGCTGGGTTTTGGTCTTATTTTGATCCAGTATTTCCTCACTATGCTTCTTTTCCTATGTTTGGAATGACAATGTATATATATTTGCCATAATTTGTTGAAAATATGTGATCTGCCTTTTGATTTTCTGTTTTATAGAAAACAACAGTTAAATGTTGCATGAATCTCAGAAGAGACTTTGGACTTTGAACTTTTTCCCCCAAATTTTAATAATGTTCTTTAATGACATATATTTTTAAATATAGCATCAAATTAATTGATTCTTTTTATTATATTTATTATTATTTTCAATTTATTTGCTTTGTATCCCAGTTGTAACCCCCTCCCTCATCACCTCCCAGTCCCATCTTCCCTCCTTCTTCCTCCCCTTACCTCTCTCCCCTAGTCCACTGATTCAGAAAGTCCTCCTCCCCTACCGTCTGTCCCTAGGCCCTAGTCCTGTCAGGACTGCCTGGATCCTCTTCCTCTGTGGGATGGTTAGGTTATCCCACCAGGAAGAAGTGAATAAGGCAGCCACTTAGTTCATGTCAGAGACTGTCTCTTCTCCCCTTACTACATGCAGACTGAGCTGTCTGTGCAGGACTTTGAACTTTTAAACATTGTCGAGACTGTGATGGACTATGGAGACTTTTGATGTTGGATTAAAGGTATTTAGTATTATGTCTATGGTCCCCATAGACTCATGTATTTGAACAAGCCAATGGGGGCAAGGGAGTGGAATATGGTGGTTTGAAAATTATTGTCTCATGAGGACTGACACTGTTAGGAGGTCTGGCCTTGTTGGAGGAAGTATGTCCCTCTCTGTGTGTGTGTTCAAGTATATATTTATATACATATATGTATATATTTATATATGTTTCTCTAAATATTTAACAAATATGTCATTTTGCAGGAGAATGAACACACTGGAATTTAGTTCTGCTTCCATATTTTATTTTGCTTTCAAAACCGACACCTATTTATTTATAGTTACATTCTTTTGTGCTAGTCTGGTGTTTCACTAGTGTTTGGGAACAGACTATTCCAACACATTATTGTGAATCTGGCATTAACAAAGTCTTAAGAGAGTAAAATTAAATTAGTAGAATGTGGGTTTGGAAAACTATTCTAAGTAGTCCATAGTTTTAGAGCAAGAGAACATATTTTACTGTGTGTTTTGTTCTGGTATTTATTATATTTTATCAACATTCATTTGGAAGTGTATGTTCTCTCTCTCTCCTTCTCCCATCTGCTTTCTCCTCGAATGTTGAGAACTGAACAAAGTGCCTTCTTTGAACATGCTAGGTGAGTAAGTGTTAGGCTGCTGAGCTATAATCCTAGCCCACAGTGTTTAAAAGTGTTCTCTTATATAACTCAGAGTGACATAAAATTCACTATGTAGCCCAAGCTGTCCTCAGTCAAATAACTTTCATGCTTTAGGTCCTGAGTGCTTCGGCTGTACACAGTCAACACAATGGGTAGTTCAGATGTCTAGCATTTGAAGCAAACTTTGATTGCAAATTGGTACAATCCATACTGTGCTTTACAAATTAAGCATTTATTACCTCTGATATGAACCAGAAATTTTATAATTTCCAATATCACACAATGAATTTTGGACCTCAGATGTTCCTGCTGAAAGTACCATTGTTACAACCTTTTGTAGGTGAGGAAGCATGTGTCTAAAAGTTTCTTCTTCAGCTGTGTACTATAGACAACTGTTTGGTATTGTCTTGCTTTAATAAAATTAATACAACAGACACAAAAAGAATGGAATAATCACAACCTTTTATACAACATTGCAGCCACAAAATATTGTTCTGCTTGCCTACATTCTTTGTTTTATGCTAAATCTTTGCAAAGCATTAGAGGGACTTAATCCCATCTCAAGGCTGAAACTGCCCAGTTTTCATTTCTTAATTGTCATAATTGAAAGTAATGAGATAATTTTTTATGATAATTAAAAACAGTAGAAATAAGTTCTGAAGGCTCCATAAATACTGAGAAAAGTGATCTGAAGGGCTATAAATACAGAATTGCTTTTATATATCAATGTGTAGAAAAGCAGTTAGATGTCAAGTGTAGAAAACACTACTCCCTCTGTTGGTCAACCTCCTGCTTTATTATGATACCTAGCAACACTGTTCATCTCTCCCAAGTCTTAGCCTTGCTGTGGCACCATCAAAAATTTCTACCTGCTACTTTCATCTCTTTTCCTGTGTCATCTTCATTACCTTTCCTCTCTAATAAGTCAAAAACAATGGTATAGATAAACACATAGCTTTTTAAACAGGAAGTAAAAACCTTCTGGCAATGGTGGCCAATGGCTTTATTTCTAGCCCTTGGGTGGCACAGGTGAGGATTTCTAAGTTGGAGGCCAGCCTGGTGCACATAGTGAGACCCTGCCTCAAAGAAAAGAAAGAAGGAAAGGAAGAGAGAGAGAGAGAGAGAGAGAGAGAGAGAGAGAGAGAGGAAGGAAGGAAGGAAGGAAGGAAGGAAGGAAGGAAGGAAGGAAGGAAGGAAGGAAGGAAGGAAGGAGGGAAGGAAGGAAGGAAGGAGGGAAGGAGGGAAGAAGAAAGAAAGGTTTTCTTAAACATTGGTTTTGTTAGTATATCATTGATTTTTCTTTTAGTTTTCTTTTCAAATATCTTTATGTTTTGTTTAGTTTAGCTTAGCTTGTTTTGTATTTTGTTTTTTGAGACAGGGGTTCTCTGTGTAGCCTTAGCTGTCCTGGATTCACTTTGTAGACCAGGCTGGCCTCGAACACAGCAATCTGCCTGCCTCTGTCTCCCTGAGTGCTGGGATTTAAAAAGTATCTTTTTGAATGTTTATATTTGTCTACATGCCTTTCTGTGTACCGCAAGAATGCCTGATGCCCCCAGGAGTCAGACGAGGGATTCCAGGGGTTATGGGCTGCCATTTAGTGCTGGGGATTAACCCTTAGTCCCCAGTATGAGCAATGAACACTCTTACTCATTGAGCGATCTTCACAGCCCATCCTTAAACTTTATTAAATGTCTGTGTGTACACATCCCTGTCTGTGGCTGCTGTATGTGCATGCATGTGATGGTCAGAGGATAACCTCAGGTGTCAGTCTTTACGTCAGGCCTGCTTGAGACAGGGCCTCTTCTTGTTGACGGCCGCCTGAACTTCTGGTTATTCTCATCTATGATTCTTATCCTTAGATGGGAGAGCTGGCTTTGTAATGCCCTGTCTGCCAATGTGTGGCTTCTGGACGTCTACACTCAGGTCCTCACGCTTGCATCACAAGTGCTTGCCTGCTGACACATTTCTCAACCCCTGTCCTTTAGCCTCTGTAAGAAAACTCATCTTATGGATGACTTCTGAATACACTTAATAATCTGTAACTTGTATATGTTGAACTAGGACTTTTCCGATAAGGTATCTGTATAATGTAGTTCATGATTCTCTTAACGTTTGCAAACATGGGACAGACTTATTGTGATTTCTGAAAAACCACTTAAGGAAGGCAAGTTGTGGAAGAAATCTCTCAAAATATTCTTTGTTCTTCCTTTATTCTAAATATATTTAAGGTTTGTTCTATTTAACATAAAATATCATCTTATTATACTCTAGCATAGATTTTAAAAATTAATTAATTAATTTATTTATTCACTTTACATCCTTGTCATAGCCTACCCCTCCTTACCACCCAGTCCTACTCTCCCTCACGCTCTCCCATGCCCCTTCCATATTCCTCAGAAAAGGGGATTCCTCCTTCCCATCAACCCAGCTCATCATGGGTGCAAGCATGTGCCCTTCCCCTGTGCCCTAGCAAGGCAGACCCTCCAGGGAGAAGCAACTGAAAAAGTGGCAAGAGAGTCCATGTCAGAGAAAACCCCCACTCCCCATACTAGAGAGCCCACGGGAGGCCTGAGCTTCCCATCAGTTACATCTTTGTAGGAGGCCTAAGTCTAGTCCATGGAAGGTCCTTTGTTGTTGCCTCAGTTTCAGCAGGCACCCCTAGGCCCTGTTTAGTGGTCTCTGTTGCTCTTCTTTTGAAGCTCTGGATTTCCAGGTCCTTTCCTGAACCCCCTGACCACCCTATTTTTCCACAAGGCTCCCTATGCCTCTCCCAATGTTTGGCTGTGAGTCTCAGTATATGACTTGAGATGCTGCTGGGTGGACCCTCTCAGAGGACACTTCTGCTTGACTCCTGTCGGCACGCCTAGCAGAGTATCGTTAATAGGGTCAGGGATTGGTTCTCTCTCATGCGGTGGGTCTTTGGTTGGGCCAGGCAATGGTTGATCTTTCCTCTGTCTCTGCTATATCTTCTCTATCTTCATTCCTGCACATCTTGTAGGTAGGATGTATTTTGAGTTGTAGTTTTTGTAAGTAGGTGGGTGTTCCCCTACCTCTATTAAGAGACTTGTCTAGCTAGGTGTCCTTTCTGTCACTATGGCCCCTGTTACTAAGAGTCTCTCTTAGAGTCCCTCTCAAATATTCCCCCCAGGAGCCTACTCTGATTTAGGTCTCAAGCTTGTCAGAGACGCCCTTTCCCATAGTTTCTCTTTTCTCTACAGGCGAAAGTCCTCCTGCCCTATCTAACCCCAGGTCCAATGCTCACCCTCACATCTCTCTGTGTTTCCTCTCTCACTTTGTTTCTTCTCTCTAAACATTACCACTGTCTATTCTGTTTCATTTTCTGAGTGAGATTTAAGCATCCTTCTTTGCATCCTCCTTGTGACTTATTAGGGTCTGTTCCTTGAAGTCTCTTTTTTCTGTACTACATGGCTAAAGCCCACTTATAAGTGAGTACATGCCATTTGTGTCTTTCTGGGCTGAGTTATCTCACTCAGCAAGATCTTTTCTATTTCTATCCAGTTGCCTGCAAATTTTATGATTTTTTTAATAGCTGCGTAGTATTCCATTGTGTAAATGAACCACTGTTTCTTTATCCATTCTTCAATTGAGGGGTTTCCAGTTTAATTTTTGATTAGGATTTCATATTTAAATGACTTGGATATTGATTTTAAATACCCAAGTAATTATGAAAGTGAACATTTGAACTAAAATATCTTCTAGCATTCATTGAGTAATGAGATATCTTATTTGTGCTTATAAAATGAAGATCTTTTATGACTAAAACAGAAGATATTCTTTTGGTGTAGTATTCAACATATTCTTCTATAGCAATCCAATCTTACACAAATATATGCATATATGTATATGTATATGCATATGTATATGTAAGTACATATGTTTATGTCAGTGAATACATCTGTATTTGCTTTAAGGTTTGAGTACTACTCACAATAGAAAACATCAGAATAAATGACCATAAGCATTGTCTTAGAATGACAATGAGTTGTTTTTTTTTTTCAAATTCAAACATACTGTTGTATTTATGGTGTATCTATCTATATGTAAATGACAGGAGAGATATATTTTTAATTTGATAGCTAATTCCTAGTTTTTTAATTGCACTGGGGGCTGCCTAAGAAGGAAAAGGCAGAAAAGCCTCTGGATTTAGGTAGAACAGGAAGAAATGGGACCAGGCATATGGAAAGAATAAAAGGCACTAATAGTGAGTGAGCATGTTACAGAGAAAAGGATTCAATTAGTCTTGACATTTAGAAAAATGTCTTTCTACTTTATCTTTCTTTTCCCCCTGAGAAAGTGTTTGATAATGGGGTTGTTTCCTAACCCAGCTTAAATAGTGCCATCACAGTACTGTCTCAAAGCTACTATTGTAAGTTTCTGAAGAAAGGAGAATTTTTTCAAGTGTGTCACACGCTGAAAACTTACTTTCCAGTCAAACAAATATGCTTTTTAGATAAGCTTTGGCTTCTAGCCATAGTGATTAGATGGAAAAAGTTGACCAAAAAAAATTTCACTCTATAAATATCAGTAATCATAATTCAAGCATAAATTATTCACACAGACACAGTTCATTAGGTTAGTATAAAAAAAGCTGCAATATATCTTCATAGATAATTGGAAAGATATTTAAAATATACAGACCCTTAGTGACCAGCATAACCAGTTTCCTTTGAAAAAATCATGTTATAATAAAATGTATGATTTGATCGTAGTATGTCTGATTTACTAAAATTAATTTGAGAGCAAATATTGATATATATTATTCAAGCAAATAATCCAAGATAACATTGTGTTATACACATCTATGGTCTCTCATGGATAAATAAACATTTTCTTTAATTACTGAGACAATAAGCAGTAAGTGAAAAAAATAATTGTTTATTTATTTATTATTTATTTATTTATTTATTTATTTATTTATTTATTTATTTAGCGAGACAGGGTAACATTTAATAGGCACCAGGCAGGGGGCAGGACACAGCCAAGAGTGGGGACATCTGGTCACCAACTGGGAGGTCTAGGGAATAAATGCTTGCAGGCCACTGCAATCGACAGAGATTGGGAACGCAGGCCCCAAGAGGGGTTCAGTCCTTCCAGTCCTGGCTGACCTGGAGGCACCACTCCCAAGACAGGTGGTTCAGCCTATCGTCATCGGTGAAGAGGGATCTGACCACGTAGAGGCCACGTGCCAATGTGCCCCTTGGTGCTTCCTCCACTGTTGTCACAAATTCATACTCCTGGGCTCTGGGGCCATAGCTGCCCACCATGAAGATGGCCCTGTCCACACGCAGTCCCCGGCGATAGGTGTGATGCAGACATTTGAGGCCACTGACAATCTCCTTGTTGACCTTGAAGGTGATCTTCACCTTGTATTCAATGCCCTCCTTCAGGACAAACACCTGGTTTTTCAGTGCATCTAGGTCTCCTGCAAGGTCCATGATGATAGGCCCTGGCGCCTGCTCCGTCAGCAGCGTCAGCCTAGTCACCTGCACGTTGGGCAGGCTGGGGTCCATAATGGGTGGCAGAGGCCCCAGCAGTGTCTGCTTGTACTTGACCAAGCTCACATCCTCAGGGTCTAGCTGCCAGATTGCCAGCATGCTCTTCTTCCCGGGGGCCTGGTACTCTGGTACAGTTTCATCCAGCACCTCATCTGTTGGGGTTGGCTCCCCATCCTTGTCAGCCAAGAGGACTCAGGCGCACAGCGCCAGCCGGAGCAGCTCCAGCAGCTGCGCCGCCAGCTCGCAGGCGTCCAGGCCCAGCATGATAGCCACGGCGGTAGCTGCCGCCTGCTCCGCTCAGCCCTGGCGCGACTGTGGTGAGCTCATCCCGCAGTTACTAAAAAACCAGAGAAAAACAAGTTAAAAAGCAAACTCTGAGACACAAAAGATTAGAAATAATATTAAAAGAGATAAATTGTAACTTCATAAATGAAAGGTAAATAATGTAAAGAACGCAGTTTAATATCTATTAGGTAAGGCCTCATGTATCGCAGGCTGGCCTCTTACTCTTATGTGGCAGAGAATAACCTTCCACTCCTGGGACTCATGCCATTTCCTCATAGGGTTCAACCATGTAACCAAGCCAGACTGCATTTGAACTCCCAATATTCTGATTTAATATAGACAGAATTCTGGAATCAAAGGCATAGATCAACATGCCTGGTCTACAAAAAAAGAATGGCAGGCTCTTTGACCTACCCACCCCCCAAGGGAAGAGCAGTCCTGCTAGGCCACAGAGGAGGACTTTGCAGCTAGTCCTGAAGATACTTGATAAAACAGGGCCAGACGAAAGGGGAGGAGGTCCTCCCCAATCCGTGGACTTGGAAAGGGGCAGGGAGAAGCTGAGGGAGGGAGGGTGGGATTGGGAGGGAATAAGGGAGCGGGATACAACTGCGATACAGAGTTAATAAAATGTAACTAATAATAATAAACAATAATAAAAAAAGAACTTGCAAATTTTAAATTTGGATATAGAGCACAAAATAAAACTAAACAAAGGTCGATAGAAAACAATAGAATGATAACTGGGTTACAACATTCAAGCTGAAAGATGAATCTGCAGAAAAACATTAACATTTTATCTAAGCTTCTGTAATACAGGCTCCAAAGGAAGGAACAGAAAATATAATATAATTAAATAAAGAACAGAGAAAGAAATATCCCAAAGAATGAGGTTGGGTTCTGGGAAGGCTCAGAAGGCAAAGAAATTTCCTGCCAAGTCCTATGACCTGAATTCTGTTTCTGGAATCTGTGTGCTAGAAGAAGAGAATCAACTCCCACAAGTTATCCTCTGACTTCCACAGGCACACTGTGACATACACATGTGTAAACAAATTGTTGTTATTCATCACAATCAAATTTCTGAGAACCTACATTAGAAAGACAATACCAGCACAGCAGATTGAACCAGGTTTGTTGCAATGGTTGTTAAATCGTAAAATAAATATATTAAAAAGTGGGAGATAGTAAGACCTGGAGAGGACAGGAGCTCCACAAGGACAGCAATAGATCAAAAAAGATCTGGCCACAGGGGTCTTTTCTGAGACTTGATACCCTAGCCAAGGACCACTCATGGAGATGGCCTGGAACCCCTGCACAAAGGTAGCCCATGGCAGTTCAGTGTCCAAGTGGGCTCCCTAATAAGGGGAACAGGGACTGTCTCTGACATGAACTCAGTGGCTGGCTCTTTGATCACCTCCCTCAGAGGGGGGAGCAGCCTTACCAGGTCACAGAGGGAAACAGTGCAACCAGTCATGATGAGACCTGATAGACTAGGACCAGAGGGAAGGGGAGGAGGACCTCCCTTATCAGTAGACTGGGGGAGGGGCACAGGTAGGGAAGAGGGAGGGAGGGGAGGATTGGGAGGGCATGAAAGAGGGAGGTACAGGGGGGATACAAAGTGAATAAAGTATAATTAATAAAAATAAAAATAAAATATTTTATCAAAAATATGAAGCAAAAATTTAAAATGATAATGAGAAGTATAAAAATAGAAAATATGCAGCACAAAGATATAAAAGAAACTAATATTAAGGCGGTCAATATTTAAGTTGTCTTCTATTTTTTAATAATTGATGCATACTTTAGAAAAACATTAAAAAAAAGAATATATAGTACAAAAGTCATTATATAAACACACATGGACATTACACACACATTTACACCAAAGTCCACATTCATGTGTATTCAGACACACAAGCAGGCAGGAGTACACACAAACATTCCCACCTGCATACAAAACACACATGGGCACACATTCACACAAACACAGTGATAAAGCTGATTACTATTTATGTTACTCATTGTTGCATTTCCATATTAGGTTTGATTTGTTTGTTTCTTTTCCATAAATTTTGTCAATTACTAATATAGGAAAATATTACTTTAGGTACCATTTTATGCACTTTTCTATCTTTACTCTGGTCTCGTTACAGAAATGCTTGCAGTTAGTGGAGGTTCTCATATTGAATTTCTTTTCTATTGCCTGGTGACATGCAAGTATAAAAAAGTAACGATGTATATGTTTTCCGCAGAACAGATTACTGCTTTATTTACTGGAAGTAAAATTTCTGTTATTTTCCTTGTTTAAGAGTTTTTTCCCCTCAGGTACTAATTACTTTCAGGTTTGAAGAGGAATGAGCTCAAAATAAACACGTGGGCCACCACAGGCTAACGAATTTGCTCAATGTCAAGGTGAAAGCCAAGAGGAGACTTTACAAACAGTCCTTTGCTGCCTGTTGAGGAGTCCCAAGGCATCTGCACAGACACTTGGGTAAACAATAAACACTGGAAGTGATAATTGATAACTTCATTAACATTAATTTGATAACGAATTGTACGACTTTCTGAAAAATAATTTTTCAAGCTTTTTTTCCTTCCATGAATTTTAATAAAGCAATCCAAAGAAAAACAGAAGCAAAACAACAATAAAAAAACAGAAAAGTACATTGAGATACTTCAATGTTGAAAAGAATTGAATGGTGATTTTGGAGCTAAGTGGAAATACCAAACATAAAATTTTATATGGAAACAGAACTGGACAATAACATTTGTCTAAGTGGTTTCTCTTTCAGTGGAAAATGATTGTCTTCATACTATAGGCTTGATATTAAAGTAAGTTTGTTCTTAGATGGGCTTCAACTGCCCATTACCTTTCATTTGTGCCAGAATAAAATAAAATGTATCCATTTTGTTTTACTTATAGGCATGCGTAATGCACCAAAGCCCTTTCCTTTTCCCTTTGCCTCTACTTCTTCGCATCTGGTATGGATTAAATGACATGGGACCTCCGTTTTAACTCTGATGTGCAAAATAGACATTTGACAGTCCATTTTATATTTATGGAAACAAACTTCCCTCAATGTTTTGGCAGCCCCCCCCCCCTTTTTACCCATAAATGTCGTATTTTCCTCAATTTAAGTTAACTATTGCATCCTTCCTTGTAGGGTCAGAGTGCTGATGTCACGCTCTTTTCTGAAACAGGAAGAAAGTACCAGTGAGGTATAAAGTGCCCTCTGTAGACATATGAAAACCAGGTACAAGAATAGCAGGCCTCATTAAACTTCATATTAGCAATGTGAAACATGCTTGTATTTAGACATTGTCTTAGCAAGGCAGTGATTATCCTACAAAAATGATGAGAAGGGTGCTTGATGCAACACTTGTTTTTGTAGAAATAAATTAATGGAATCACAATTTGCTACCATGAAGAGGGTAGAGAGAGCAATAAAATGGCAATTTTTCGTCACAAATTTTATTGACTACTAACAGTTCCCTGTTAAGAAATTACAAGTAACATTTTAGTTAAGACTTAATCAAGTTGCTGCACAAATGCCTTTGCTTAGCTTGGAACAGTGATGTTGGGATATTAAGGCATCATGTGTGTTCTTCATATTTTTTGTAGAATATCAGAAAGCTGTTTCTGAGCACTTTGCATTTATTGCATGTTTATATCACAGCTTCCTAGGTCCTCACCTTTTAGAGGGAATCTGAGAATGGATGCTTATGTAAATCTTAATTTATCAGAATGTGATCCAATGAGAGGGACTGAATCTGAACAGTTACTAAGACACAGTGCCGTGTTTTGTTTTGTTTTTAGAGTTTTTCTAGTTTTTCAAGACAGGGTTTCTCTGTGTAGCCTTGACCATCCTAGACTTGATTTGTAGACCAGGCTGGCCTCAAACTCAAAGAGACCCGCCTGCCTCTCCTTCTGTGAGCGCTGGAATTACAGGCATGCACCACCACACCAGGCTGTTTTTGTTTGTATGTTTGCTTTGCTTTTTAATTCACAGGTTTTTAAATTTTTTTTTACATCAGTTACATTTTATTCGCTTTGTATCCCAGCTGTAGCCCCCTCCCTCATTCTCTCCCAATACCACCCTTCCTCCTTCATCTCTTCCCATGCTCCTCTCTAATTCCACTGATAGGGGAGGTCCTCCTCCCCTTCCTTCTGACCCTAACTTATCAGGTCTCATAAGAACTGGCTGCATTGTCTTCCTCTGTGGCCTGGTAAGGCTGCTCCTCCCTGTAGGTGGGAGCGGGGGAGGCGGTCAAAGAGCCAGCCACTGAGTTCATGAAAAGACAGTCCCTGTTCCCCTTACTAAGGTATTAAAGCAGATGCTGAGACTCATAACCAAACTTTGGGCAGAGTGCAGGGAATCACATGAAAGAAGGGAGGGTTAGTATGACCTGGAGAGGACAAGAGCTCCACAAGGACCAGATATATCTGGGTACAGGGGTCTTTTCTGAGACTGATTCTCCAACCAAGGACCATGCATGGAGATAACCTCAAACCCTTCCTTGAATGTAGTCCATGGCAACTCAGTTGCCAAGTGTTTTCGGTTTTTTTGTTTGTTTGTTTTGTTTTTGTTTTTTCATTCAATTCATCTTTATAGTATTCTTTCTTCTCATCAGCCCATATAGCTATATAAGGTAAAATTATGTTTTGATTTCATAATGTGCAGAAGTGTTATTTATGCTTCTGGAACTCCAGATACAGCTGCACAAAATAATTGTAAAAAGACTTAGTCTCACTGGACTTTTCCACTACTTCAGTCATGTTGACGAAGTCCCTAGTGTACTATGGCAGCTTGTGGAATACAAATAAAGAGACACTGTTCGATAAATGTCACTCTTCTGCTTAAGGTAAAAACTATCCAATGTTTAGAATATATTTTTAATTTTCAAGATATCTATCTCTATCTCTCTCTCTCTCCGTGTATGTGTGTGTGTGTGTGAGAGAGAGAGAGAGACAGAGAGAGAGAGAGAGAGAGAGAGAGAGAGAGAGAGAGAGAGAGATTCTAGTGATACAGTCTCTTTGGTTTGGTTTTGCTTGGCATTTAATGAAATGGGAGAAGAAAGAATTCTGCAGCTTTTAGCATATTATGGACACTTCAAATTTTACATTTAATCTAGTATTAAAAGCAGTATTTGTTACAACTACCATAATCATCCTTGCTTTCACAAGACCATAGGGAAATAGTACATTACACCAAGCTGAATTAAATGTTTCACTTTTATTTTTTCCTATTTTTCTATTCATTCTTTTCTCTTACAATACATCCCAACCACAGGCCCTTTTACCTCCTCTCCTTCCAGCCCTCACCCCTTCATCTTTTAGGATTTAAGAGACATTATCTGCTAGAGTGCTGTTTCCCAGAAGAAAACAATTTATTCAAAAGGGACAAATTTTAAAGCTTTCATGAGACAGTTTTTAAAATGCAGGTCAGATATGAAGAGCAGACAAGTTAAGAGCTAATTTCAGTGAAAATTTCTTCCTCTCCATGGGCCAAAAGGGACAGTGAGGAAGAAATAACTGTGATATGCTCAGTGTTTGGGTCCTTTGTTTTGATAGCATTTCACTGGCAACTAAGTGCCCCTGAAAAATAGAAGAAAAAGGGAGCTAAACCTCAATGGCTCTTCCTAACCTTCAGTCTAAGAAAACATGTTTGTACATAGGTAAAAAGTGTGGGGACCGATAGAGAAGTAGAACCGAGGTGGTGAATACTAACATGGTCTGTCATCCTGATTTTATGTTTTTTTTTAATTTTAATATTGCATATATGACACTTGTAATGACAAAGATATATGCTCTATGATTTTCAAAAGCTTCCTTCTTGTTTTAATATGTCTACCAACATTTTTAAAGTATGTTTTTGTCATCCAAAGGCATAGCTTAGCAATATGATTTACAGGATAAAAATGAAAGAGATATAGAGAGTATAGGAATTAAAACCTGGTCACCTTTCTCCACAGTAACTGGCATAATCCACTATTTAGAAAACTGAAAGGAATCAAAGAAAAACCACTGCTAAGTGATTCTAACAGGCTTGTAGGGTACAACTTTCATATATGTAAGTTAGGTTTCAGTTTATCAATAATGAACAAGGACATTTCAAATTTACAAACACTCCTCCACTGAGGGGCATCTGGGCTGTTTCCAGCTTCTGGCTATTACAAATAAGGCTGCTACAAACATGGTTGGAGGAATGGATGCACAAATTGTGGTACATCTACACAATGGAATATTACTCAGCAATAAAAACAAGGAAATTATGAAATTTGCAGGTAAATGGTGGGATCTGGAAAAGATCATCTGGAGTGAGGCAACCCAGAAACAGAAAGATGCACACGGCATATACTCACTCATATAGACATATAATACAGGATAAACGTACTAAAATCTATACACCTAAAGAAACTAATCAAGAGGGAGGACTCCTGCTAAAATGCTCAATTCCTATCCAGAAATGCAAAGAGACTGGACATCAGAAGAAGGAGAAAAGAGGGAACAAGTCAGGAGCCTGACACAGAGGACCTCTGAAAAGCTCTGCCCTGCAGACTATCAATGCAGATGCTGAGACTTATGAGCAACCTTTTGGCAGAGTGCAGGGAATCATAGGAAAGAAGTGGGAAACAGTAAGATCTGGAGAGGACAGGAACTCCACAAGGAGAGCAACAGAACCAAAAAATCTGAGCACAGGGGTCTTTTCTGAGACTGATATTTCAACCAAGGACTATGCATGGAGATAACCTAAGACCCCTGCACAGATGTAGCCCATGGCAGTTCAGTATCCAAGTGGGTTCCATTGTAATAGGAACAGGGACTGTCTCTGACATGAACTGATTGGCCTGCTCTTTAATTACCCCCTCCCCTGAGAGGGAAGCAGCATTATCAGGCCACAGAAGAAGACAAAGCAGCCAATCCTGATAAGACCTAATTGACTAGGCTCAGAAGGAAGGAAAAGAAGTACACCCCTATCAGTGGACTTGGGGAGGGGCATGCATGCATAGGGTGAAGGAAGGGAGGGATTGGGAAGGGAGGAGGGAGGGAACCACAGGGGAGAGACAAAGTGAATAAAGTGTAATTAATAAAGAAAAAAAATAAAAATAAATAAATAAATAAAATAGCACACAAGGAAAAAAAAACAAATTAACAAACACTGTTATTTTATATTTGCACTTCCCCAATAAGCTAATACTTAGGAGGTAGTTGTCAAATTGACTGCATATAGAAACTACTGAAACCCAAGCTACTGGGCCTGCACATGCAGGATTTTCTTGCTTATTCTAAGTCTAACAGCACACATAAAATGTGAGCAATGGCTTCTGGTACCATCCAGATAAATCACGGAAATGGGAAACTTGCTTTTTCTTTTTTCTTTTAGTTTTTTTGTTTGTGTGTGTGTGGGGGGGTTGTTTTGGTTTTTTGTTTTGTTTTGTTTTCCTGCTTACCCTCATTCTTGCTGGAAAGATTATTTTTGTTGGGAAATTCCTTCACAGATGGGAACACAGAACCGATGTTTCTGGGGTTCCATAGTACAGTGAAGGCCAGCAGCTCTCCTGAAATACTCTGTGCCTTTAGCACAGTCATCGTCAGACAGTGCTGTGGGAACATCCAGTCCATTGGAATTTTCAGCTACTGGATTTTTGGCTTCCCTAACATGAGACAGCTACTGTTAATTACCTTCACTACATCCTGTAAGTCTATCTAGTAAATCAACACACCACACACACACACACACACACACACACACACACACACACAAAGAGAGACAGAGACACACACAAATGCATACATGAATGAATGTATAATACATATATTCATTCTATCAGTTCTGTCCCTTCAGTGAAACATTGATTAATACAAGAGGTATGAATCCATACAACATGTCATGAAAAAAAAATAAGCCACAAATTTCAATAAATGGCTACATGTTCCGTAATAATGAAAAAGAAGGCTAATACAGTCAGAATAACAACACGTTCTAGTTTGGTCTATTCTTTCTAGAATAAGTACTGAAGGTGAAGAACAAAAACTGAAGACTGACACTATCTGACTTCAAAACTTGCGAAAAATACAGAAAGCAAACTGTGTGTGCTGTTGGCAACAGAATCTAATGACAGAAGAATGTAAAAGAGTGGAGGATTCAGGAACAATGCTATAAGCTGACAATCAATCTTCAGCCAGAAAGAAAGGTAATAGTGATGAAAATACTTGAAGTCTACTTGAAGTATCTAGACACTGTATATAATTGCTACTGAATTCCCACACATATTTACCATTCAACACATACACACATAAAAAATATGTGGTCTCATACATATGTACATACTTATATACATGCATGCATACATACGTAATGTGTGTGTGTGTGTGTGTGTGTGTGTGTGTGTGTGTATGTGTGTGTGTGTATTCTTTTCTGAAGCAGGGTACCTCACATTGAACAATGTTAGTGTGTCCATTTCTGAAGTCATCTCTCTTCCTGCTGATTTTAATGATTATCTAAAGAGATGGTGTTCTTTTTCTTAATTATTTTCTTTTTTAATCAAACCTTCAATAACTTTTTCCATAACTTAATATGTTCAATTTCTCACTTTTTTCACTGAAGGGAATAGAATAATGAACATTTTAATTTTAATTACTAGATGAAAAAAAAACTTAGGATACTGTTTAAAAGTACATCCTTTGAAAGGTTTTTTTTTTTTTCTTTTTGTCTTCTTCCTAAAATGTGATTGCACAGTTCTATGGATTTTATTATTACTCTCTCCCTAGTTGATTCTTTTGCCTTTATTTCATACATTAATATAATATATTTTAGTCATATTCACTCCTTCCCTCTTATTAATTCCTCTTATCCCTTCCCATTTCACATGGAACTCCTCTCGAACCAGTTGCCCACCTCTTTTCATGTCTTCTTTTTCCTCCTCCTTTTCCATCTCCTTCTCTTCTTCCCCCTTCCTCTTTTTCCTTTTCCTTCTCCAAATCTGCCTTCTTCCTTTTCATTCTCTTCTTTCTCCAGCTCATATTTATCTTATAATTCATTAAGTTGAATTCAGGTTGTTCACACATGCATTGGTATGGGGTAATTCATTTGCTTATGGGGAACCTAACAGTGGCCATAACATCTGAAAAAAAAATGACTACCCAATCCTCAGAAGCCACAACCTGCATATAGATCACCCCTTAGGGGTGAGAACTCATGTCTCCCCATCACTTCTGGGTTGATCATAACAAAAAAACTTGTGTAGTTCTTGTGCAGGATACCTTACTTGTTATGAGTTCATGAATGCAAGTAGTTCATAATATCCAGAAAATGGAGTTTCTCCACACTTCTCCCTCTCATGTGGCCCTGACATTCTTCCTGCCCTACCTTCCACAGTATTGCCTAGTCTTAGGGGTAAGATATAGATTACATATTATATCTCAGTCAGAATTGAACATGCAACAGTGACTTATTCTCAATGCTCTGAACAGTTTTGAATCTATGCCCACTCTTGTGCTTACTGCATAAAGAGGCTGGTATGACAAAGGTTGAAAGCAGCATGTGATATTTCTCTGTGTCATATTGGCCACATGGGTCTCCAAACCAATATAGACTATGGCTATGTTCTTGGTTATTCACCATATTTAAGTGGTAACACGTTATTGCAGAAGATGCCACACATTGTACTTCTAAGACAACTTCCTCAACAGAACATCAACAGCACAGGCTCTAAAATCAACAATCAATAAATGGGACTTCATGAAACTGAAAAGCTTCTGTAAAGCAAAGGACACTGTCATCAGAATAAAACGGCAGCCTGCAGATTGGGAGAGGATCTTCACCAACCCTGTATCTGGCAGAGGGCTGATATGCAGAATAGAACTAAAGAAGTTAAACAGAAACTAATCAAGTAATCCAATTAAAAATGGGGTACCTGCACAGATGTAGCCCATGGCAGTTTAGTGTCCAAGTGGGTTACATAGTAATGGGAAGAGGGACTGCCTCTGACATAATCTGATTGGCCTGATCTTTGATCACCTCCCCCTGAGGGGGGAGCAGCCTTACCAGGCCACAGAAGATGACAATGCAACCACTCCTGATGTGATCTGATAGACTAAGATCAGAAGGAAGGAGAGGAGGACCTCCCCTATCAGTGGACTTGGGGAGGGGCATGCTTGAAGAAGGGGGAGGGAGGGTGGGAATGGGAGGGGAGGAGGGAGGGGCTTATATGGGGGATACAAAGTGAATAAAGTGTAATTAATAAAAAATTAAAAAAAAACTGGGGTACAGAGCTAAACACTTAAAGAAATGCTAAACATCCTTAGTTATCAGGGAAATGCAAATCAAAACAACCCTGAGATTTCACCTTACACCCATCAGAATGGCTAAGATCAAAACCTCAAGTGACAACATATGCTGGAGAGGTTTTGGAGAATGGGGAACCCTTCTCCATGGCTGCTGAGAATGTAAACTTGTACAACCACTTTGGAAATCAACCTGGCACTTTCTCAGATAATTAGGAATACTGCTACCTCAAGATACAGCTATACCACTCCTAGGCATATATCCAAAGTATGCTCAACTATACAACAAGGACATTGTGCAACCATGTTTGTAGCAGCTTTATTTGTAATAGCCAGAACCTAGGAAAAAAACTTAGATTTCCCTCAGTTGAAGAATGGATACAGAAATTGTGGTACATTTACACAACGAAATACTACTTGGCAATTAAAAACAAAGAAATCATATAATTTTCAGGCAAATGGTGGGAACTAGAAAAAAAATCATCTTTTGTAAGGTATCTCAGAAGCAGAAAGACACATGGTATATAGTCACTTTTAAGTGGATATTAGCCATATAATATAGGATAATCAAACTAAAATATGTAAACAACAAACAAACAAAAGCTAAGCAAAAAGGAGGACTCTGGGTAAGATGATCAACTCTCATTCAGAAAGACATCAAAAGAGGGTGAAAACAAGGAACAAGACAGGAGCCTACTACACAGGGCCTCTGAAAGACTCTACCCAGCAGTATATTAAGACTGTTCCTGAGACTCATAGCCAAACTTTGAGCAGAGTGCAAGGACTCTTATGAAAGAAAGGTAAGACAGAAAGACCCTTAATAATAATTCATTATTTTATTAATTTAATTTTATTTCATTTTATTAATTTATGAATAATTTATTAATAAATTGTAATAAATTGAAAAAGAAAAAATACAGCTAGCATTTGCAGAAAAAATTATAATCTTCCAGTCAAATGTTAAACAGAATTTACTTGGTTTGTGCTGTCTATATAGAAAGAACTGAACATTTGTAAAAATGGTAGCCTGGTTTACTCAAATAAAGAAAAAAAAAAAAAAACTAGAGCATTAAAAATGGTTCCACCTTTACAGGAAAAACAAGCCTAGGGTCATTAGCCCTTAATGGGTTTTAATGTCTGGGGACATTGAGACAATTACTACTTGGAGAAAATGATTTAGCTAGCTGAGAAAGCTATTCAGGAACAGTTAAACACTTACAAATGTTTTCAGATTTGGTCTGTGAGTTTAATGACCATCTCTGTACATTTGATCACCCTTGATAGTGGAATTGTTCTGCCTGGTGTGGAACAAGTCCTAGAAAAGCAAACAATACTTTGGCTGTTTTTACCAAATATAGAAATACTTAGCAATTTGTCCAATCATCCCAACAAAATCACTGTTTCAAATCAGTCAATCCACATGACTGTAAATCTTTGAAAGGAATTTTTCTTTAACTTGCCCTGTGGTGTATCTTTCCAACTCATAGATACCCTAACTCAGCACACATCAGCTAGCTGGTGTTAGTTTTGATGAAAAACAGTTCTTTTAAAAAAATCTGTGCTCCACAAGGATCAAATATATCTGGACACAGGGGTCTTTTATGAGACTGTTTCTCCAACCAAGGAGCATTTATGGATAAAACCTAGAACCTCTGTTCCAATGTAGCCCATGGTAGCTCAGTATCCCAGTGGGTATCCTAGTAAGGGAAACAGGGACTGTTTCTGACATGAGCTCAATGGCTGGCTCTTTGACATCCCCCCACCTCCCACCCCGAGGGAGGAGCAGCCTTGCTAGGCCACAGAGGAAGACTTTGCATCCAGTCCTGAAGATACCTGATAAACCAGGGTCAGATGAAAGGGGAGGAGGTCCTCCCCTATCAGTGGACTTGGAAAGGGGCAGGGAGGAGATGAGGGAAGGAGAGTGGGATTGGGAGAGAATGAGGGAGTGGGATACAGCTGGGATACAAAGTGAATACACTGTAACTAATATTAAAAAATAAAAATATTAAAAAATCTATGCCTTTTGTCAGGTTTTGTGTGGACACTTAAGTTGACCCAAACCAGAACATGTTTATGTAAAGGTTGAACCAATTTAAAACACAGTGGTGAAAAATTGGGAACTACAAGCTACAACGCATACAAATAACTCCTCCAACTTAATATTGTGCAAGGTGTATCCCAAAAACCCCAGAAAGTTTTCTCTAACACATAACACATGAACTCAGATGCTACTGTTCGATTTTAGCCATAAAGGGAATGCCTTTGAACCTGGGTTATTCATTTGAAAATCCACAAAAATTGAAACATGTTTCATCAATACATTTCAACATGAAACCTTATACAAAGTGAAAAAAACAGCAGGCTTACATACTTATACATGGCATATAAATGTGTGGAAAAAAATGATCAAGAACTGCGGCAGTCTTGGATTATTTACTGCATAGCTTGTGGAAACAAAAGAGCAGCACTATTCTTCCAGATCATGAGATTATTTCTGGGCCAAGCATTAAGCAAGCCCTTTAGACTATGCCCTTTAGACTATGGATATTCATCTATGTGCACAGTTAGGTCTGGAACAAGGCACCTTCTTTGGGCTCTATCCCTAACAGCAAGTTGTAGGCAAGACACAAAGACAGACTCCTTGGAACTGTTAAAATCTGCATTCCTTCTCATTTAAGCATATTTGCAGTTGCCAACAGGAAGCTTGAGGCTTTCACCATGAGTGCTTCTCTAAGGAGATATTTGGCATGAAAACAAATCTTTCAGAAATGACATACTATTATTAATTATCAGAACAAATTAGTTGGGATTTTAAATTCAGACAAGGGTCTTGATCTCTGACTTTGAAAGGGATAACATATTAAAGGAAATGCCTTGCCTGGGACAAAGAAATGGGATTTCTGAGTTGTAAATATGTGTATATTACATCCATATTCAATTTCTAGGCTACAAAATTGCAAACTGTACACACTAATTATATACTATTGTAAAGCATAAATATTTGAATCTTCTCCTTACAAAGAAACTTTTGAAAATCATGCTGTAATCACATATGAAGCCTCTTGGATGTGTTTCGGTGTGTGTATGCACTTGTGTGCATGAGTGTGTTTGTGTGTGTTTCTTTCCATGTAACAAAAAATAGTCTTTATTGAAAATTATAAGTGGGAAATAGTAAGAGCTGGAGGGAACGGGAACTCCACAAGCAGAGCAACAGAACAAGATAATTTGAACACAGGGAACTTCCCAGAGACTCATACTCCAACCAAGGACTATTTGTGGAGATGACCTGGAACCCCTGCACAGGTGTAGCCCATGGCAGTTCAGTGTCCAAGTGGGTTACATAGTAATTGGAAGAGGGACTGCCTCTGACATAATCTGATTGGCCTGCTCGTTGATCACTTCCCCCTGAGGGGGGAGCAGCCTTACCAGGCCACAGTAGAGGACAATGCAGCCACTTTTGATGAGAACTGATAGACTAAGATCAGAAAGAAGGAGAGGAGGACCTCCCCTATCAGTGGACTTGGGGAGTGGCATGCATGCAGAAAGGGGAGGGAGGGTGGGATCTGGAGGGGAGGAGGGAGGGGCTTATGGGGGGATACAAAATGAATAAAGTGTAATTAATAAAAAAAAATAAAAGATTAAAAAAAAAGAATAAAGGTGTTGAGGGGAGGAGGGAGGGACTTATGGGGAGATACAAAATGAATAAAGTGTAATTAATAAAAAATTTAAAAAAATCTAAAAAAAAGAATAAAGGTGTTACAAAAAAAAAGAAAATTATATAGAAATATTTACTGATTTTGTATTTCTATCTGTTCTTCAAACTTAATATGCTAGTGGAGCAACAATTAGGAGAACTGCAACACATTCACTTGGATAGTAAATTTTTGAAATTAAGAGTTATAATATTTAATGTGCACATCCATTTAATTTTTTAAAATTTTATTTAAACCAAGGACTATGTATGTATATAACCTAGAACCTCTGCTTGGATGTAGCCCATGGTAGCTCAGTATCCAAGTGGGTACCCTATTAAGGGGAACAGGGACTATTTCTGACATGAAATCAATGGCGGGCTCTTTGACATCCCCCCAGCCTCCCTCTCCCCTCGGGGGAGGAGCAGCCCTACTGGGCCACAGAGGAAGACTTTGCATCCAGTCCTGAAGATACCTGATAAACCAGGGTCAGATGAAAGGGGAGGAGGTCCTCCCCTATCAGTGGACTTGGAAAGGGGCAGGGAGGAGATGAGGGATGGAGGGTGGAATTGGGAGAGAATGAGGGAGTGGCATATAGCTGGGATCCAAATTTAGTAAACTGTAACTAATAATACTAAAATAAAAAATAATAATAATAAAATTTCACTTTGGAAAAAACATAATTAATTAAGTGTGTATATGTTAAATGAGAACACAATACTCAATGAAGCCAGAAAGGTGCTTCAAATGCTTTGGTTCAAAGCTTGGGTTACCTGCAGCTGTGAGTCATTCATGTGAGTCCTGGGAACTAAACTTCGGCTCTCTGGAACAGAAATAAGCATTCTTAACCACTAAGCAATCTCCTAACCTCACGTTATATTTTAATACAAAAGAATGTAGAAAAAGCCATAGGTAATCATATTATTTTTTTCTTTAAATATGATCACACACACACACACACACACACACACACACACACACACACACTCACCTAAAATGAAGTTACATCATAGTCTAATAAAAACCAAAAGCATGAGACTCCCTCTGAATTATAGGTCAGAGAAAACTAAGGGATCCCCAAAACAAGGTAGGGTATTAACAGTCACCTCATTTGCCTCTCTGAATTTGAAGCTAAGAGCATAATACAGAACACACCACATATTTCAGATACAGTATTTCAGGGATCATGCTGAATCTGACCCGGAAGCTTCCTCCTTGAGGGCTAACTTCCAGAATAGAAGTTGGAATGAAAGCTTCAGAAGGAGAAAAGTAATCAATAAGACTACCAGCTGTGGAGCCTATGAATTACAGCAACAACCTAGCTTGGTTAGATATCCCAGAAGTTGCCGTAGTAGTATTTACCTGCTGCAGGTAAGCAAAGATTTAATTGGTCTTAAGGCGCATTCAGTAGGAAGGAATTCATACCTGATACTATATACCTAGCTAACCACCATGGCAACCCAAAGGAGACTCTTCCACTGCTACTTTCCCAAACCAATATGATCTCTAACTGAATTTTAGCTCTGTTCCCCATTTTTTAAGTGGATTACTTGGTTTGTTGCTTTTCAGCTTCTTTAGTGCTTTATATATACTGGAAATTAGCCCTCTGTCAGATAAAGGGTTAGTGAAGATTCTTTCCCAATCTGTAGGCATTCGTTTTGTTTTGATAACGGTGTCCTTTGCTTTACAGAAGCATTTCAGTTTCATGAGGCCCATTTATTGATTGTTGCTCTTAGAGCCTGTGCTGTTGGTGTTCTATTCAGGAAGTTGTCTCCTGTACCAATGAGTTCTAGGGTATTCCCACATTTTCTTCTAAGCGATTTAATGTGTCTGGTTTTATGCTGAGGTCTTTGATCCTCTTGGACTTTAGTTTTGTGCAGGGTGATAAGTATAGATATATTTGCAATTTTCTCCATGTACATATCCAGTTAGACCAGCACCATTTGTTGAAGATGCTATATATTTTTTTCCATTTTATGGTTTTGGCATCTTTGTCAAAGATTAAGTGTCCATAAGTGTGTGGGTTTATTTCTGGGTCTTCAGTTAGGTTCCATTGATCCACCAATCTGTTTTTATGCCAGTATCATGTGGTTTTTATTACCGTTGCTCTATAGTACAGTTTAAGATCAGGGATGGAGATACCTCCAGAAGATCTTTTATTGTAGAGGATTGTTTTAGCAATTCTGGATTTCTTGTTATTCCATATGAAGTTGAGCATTTTTCTTTCCAGGTCTGTAAAGAATTGTGTTGGTAATTGGATGGGAATGATATTGAATCTGTAGATTGCTTTTGGTAAGATGGCCATTTTTACTATGTTAATCCTGCCAGGCCATGATCATGGGAGATCTTTCCATCTTCTCATATCTTCTTCTAATTCTTTCTTCAGAGACTTGAAATTTTTTTTCATAAAAGTCTTTGACTTTCTTGGTTAGGGTTACACCAAGGTACTATTCCACAAAATAGAAACAGAAGAAACACTATGAAACCCATTCTATGAAGCCGCAGTCACCTTGGTACCTAAACCTCACAAAGACTCAACAAAGAAAGAGAATTTCAGGCCAATCTCTCTTATGAACATTGATGCAAAAATACTCAACAAAATACTTGTAAACCGAATACAAGAACACATCAAAGATACCATCCACTATAACCAAGTAGGCTTCATCCCAGGTATGCGGGAGTGGTTCAATATATTTGAATCCATTAATGTGATCCACCATATTAACAAACTGAAAGAAAAAAAAAACACATGATCATCTCCTTAGATGCTGAAAAAGCATTTGGCAAAATCCAACATCCATTCATGTTTAAAGTATTGGAGAGATCAGGGATACAAGGCACATATCTAAACTTAGTAAAGACAATAGACAGCAAACATAGCCAAGATCAAACTCAATGGAGAGAAACTTAAAGCAATCCCACTGAAATCAGGGACAAGACAAGGCTGCCCACTCTCTCCATATCTCTTCAACATAGTTCTGGAAGTCCTTGCTAGAGCAATAAGACAGTTAAAGGAGATTAAGGGGATACAAATTGGAAAGGAAGAAGTCAAATTATCACTATTTGCAGATGATATGATAGTATACGTGAGTGACCCCAAAAACTCAACCAGAGAACTCCTACAGCTGATAAACACCTTCAGCAAAGTGGCCGGATACAAAATTAACTCCAAAAAATCAGTAGCCCTCCTGTATACAAAAGACAAAAGGGCTGAGAAAGAAATTAGGGAAACAACACCCTTCACAATAGCCACAAATGTCATAAAGTACCTTGGAGTATCTCTAATTAATTTTAAATGCTTATTCTTATATTCACAGATAAGCGTATCTCTCACCTACAGAAAGACAAAATTTGCCAAAATAGAAAAATGGAGTACAAGCCTTTCTGAAACACCTCTAGTAGTTCAGGTTCGGGTACAGAAAGGGGATTGAGGCGGTTATATGACCCAAAAATTCACATCTCTTGCTGTCTTTAGACGACTGGAAGCTGCACCAAACCCTCTCAGCAATATAGCTGCCTAAACAAGACTCAAATAATGACAAGGCTAGTTGACATCCTCACAAGAATGGGGGAATCTCACAAGACCTCATCCCTAGATGAAGAACTAAGGGTAATAAATGATTGCTTAGAGAGAAAGATTCAATCTTCCCTGTTGTTGGGCCTTTAAATCATTATTTCATATAATAAATCAGCTTTAAGAACATATACATAGAAGTAACACTAAAAGGACTCTTTGTGAATGTGTGTGTGTGTGTATGTATGTGTGAGCAAACAATAATAATTTAAGAAAAAGAGGGTACCTAAATGAAATTTAAAATTAAAATAATATCTTATAAAAAATCAAGTAAAATGTTCTCCAAAATATTATGAATTGAACTGAAATCATTAACATTTCAATATCACAATGTTTAAGTTTTCCTGTGTGTACACAGAGGGCTCTTAGCACTGCTATGATTATAAAGATAGATCATTATCAATAAATTAAAACCATCTAAACCCATTACTATTAACATATAAAATTGAATTTTCAAAATTTAGATGATTGCGTAATTTTGTTAGTTTTTTTTATTATTATTATTTATTTATTTGGAATCTCCAGAACCTGGAATCAATCCTGCTGTCCTTCAACTTAGGATTGGGTACAGAAATTGTGATATATTTGCATAACAGAATACTACTCAACAATTAAAAATAAGGAAATCATGAAATTTGCAGGCAAATGGTGGGATCTAGAAAAGATCATCCTGAATGAAGTTTCCTAGAAACAGAAAGACAAACATGGTAAATAAACACTTTAAGTGGATATTAGACATAATATAGGATAAACACACTAAAATCTGTACACCTAAAGAAACCTAGCAAGAAGGAAGACCCTGGGGAAGATGCTAAATCCTCACTCAGAAAGACAAACAGGATGGACATTGGAAGAAAGAGAAACAGGAAACAGGACAGAAGCCTATCACAGGGTCTACGAAAGACTCTACCCAGCATTGTATAAAAGCAGATAATGAGACCCATAACCAAACTTTGAGCAGAGTGCCAGGAAACTTATGAAAGAAAGGGAGATAGTAAGACCTGGAGGGGAGGGAACAGGAGCTCCACAAGGAGAGCAACAGACCCAAAAAAATCTGGGCACAGGGGTCTTTTCAGAGATGAATACTCCAACCAAGGACCATTCATGGATATAACCTAGAATCTCTGCTCAGATATAGCCCATGGCAGCTCTGTTTCTAGTGGGTACTCTAGTAAGGGAAACAAGTACTGTCTCTGACATGATCTCAGTGGCTGGCTCTTTGATCACCCCCCCCCCAGTACAAGATATATCAGGGCATGGGGCCCTCTATGAGACTGTTTCTCCAACCAAGGACTGTGTATGGATATAACCTAGAACCCCTGCTCGGATGTAGCCCATGGTAGCTCAGTAATGGAGTGGGTAACCTAGTAAGTGGAAGTGGAACTATTTCTGACATGAACTCAAGATTGGCTCCTTTACCCCCCTACCCCCGGAGGGAGGAACAGTCTTGCTAAGCCACAAAGGAGGACATTGCAGCCAGTCCTGATGAGAGCTGATAAGCTAGGGTCAGATGGAAGGGGAGGAGGACCTCCTCTATCAGTGGACTTGGAAAGGGGCAGGGAGGAGATAAGGGAGGAAGGGTGGTATTGGAAGGGAATGAGGGAGGGAGCTAGAGCTGAGATACAAAGTAAACAACCTGTGATTAATATAAAAATAAAATTAAAATTAAAAAATAAAATAGCAACAAAAAAAAAGAAAATGATCGGACTGCCTTAAAAAATGTATAGAGACCACTTATTTATATGAGTGTTATCGTCTAGATGAATGTGTATTTAGTGTTTTCTCTTTGTTTTCAGGAAAGTAATGCTTGTAGTGTTTTCTCTTTTGTCTCTGATGCAGATTGGTTTAGTTGTGAGGTAAGAGTCAAGGTTTTGGAAAGCATGAAAGCTAAAGGAACTGAGAACATTTTGAGGTAGAAACATTAGTTCCAGCAAAAACTGAGTTGATCAGTAGTCATAGAAAATTACTAAACATTGTGGGGACCAGTTCAAAGATGAATTAACCATGAATTAACTATGTATCCAATCTGTGTGGCTATCCCTAAAACTGATCTGTAATGCTTGGCTTTAGATCTCAAATTAAAAAAAAATAAAAAATAAACATTGAGCCACTGGCAATAACAACAGAAGGAAGAACTTTTGGAAAGTTGAAATCTGTGTGAATTAATGAATAGTTACTTGTGATGTAGAAATGACAATTTATCTTTGGTAACTGACCTCATCGTGGGGGGCTGCCTAAATGTAGAAACAGTATCACATTGGAAGAGAAAAAGCAAGGGGTCGTTTTGAAATGTTGATTTTAATGTTTACATAATAATGGCTTCACAATGCTTATCAGATTAGTACATAAAATAAATCTTAAAAGAGGAGGATCATCTCATATGGTTAAAACTACTTATTAATAATTATTACTAATTAATTCAGAACAAATCTTTAATTGAAATTATAGAAATAAGCGTATTTCCCAAGAATGCTGTAAAAAATGTAATTTGACTTAATATATTTTTAAAAGCTTAATTAACGTAGACTAGTATTTCAGAGTAACAAATAATTTGTTCTGTAATATTATTTATTGGAACTAAATTTGATCCTTTATTTCTTCAGTCTAAGAATTTTCTATGAACATATTCTTTATTTTTTTTTTACATGTGGACATCCAGCTAGAGCAGCACCACTTGTTGATGACGCTTTCTTTTTTCCATTGTATGATTTTGGCTTCTTTGTCAAAAATCAAGTATCCGTAGGTGTGTGGGTTTACTTTAGGGTTTTCTATTCGATTACATCCATCCACCATTCTGTTTCTATGCCAGTACCATGTGGTTTTTATTACTATTTCTTTGTATTACAGCTTGAGATCAGGGATGGAGATGCCTCCAGATGATCTGTTGTTGTACAGGATTATTTTGGCAATTCTGGGTTTTCATTTTTCCATATGAATTTGAGAATTGCTCTTTCAAGGTCTGTAAAGAATTGGGTTGCTATTTTGATGGGAATTGCATTGAATCTGTAGATTGCTTTTGGCAGGATTGCGATTTTCACTGTTATCCTACAGATCTGTGAGCAGGGAAGATCTTTCCATCTTCTGAAACCACATGATCATCTCCTTTGATGCCGAAAGAGCATTTGACAAATTCAGCACCATTCATGTTTAAAGTCTTGGAGAGTGAAGGGATACAAAGCACATACCTAAACAGTAATGACAATATACAGCAAGCCTATAGCCAATATCAAATTAAATGGAGAGAAACGAAAATCAATAGCACTGAAATCAGGGATAAGAAAAGGCTGCCCATTGTCTCTGTATCTTTTGAACATAGTACTTGAAGTCCTAGCTAGAGCAATAAGACAACTAAAAGAGATCAAGTGGATACAATTAGGAAAAGAAGAATTCAAAGTATCACTGTTTGCAGATGATATGATAATATACATGAGTGACCACAAAAATTCAACCAGAGAACTCCTTCAGCTGATAAACATCTTCAGCAAAGTGACTGGATACAAAATTAACTCCAAAAAATCAGTAGCCTCCTGTATACAAAAGACAAAAGGGCCGTGAAAGAAATAAGGGAAACAACACCCTTCACAATAAGCCACTAATATCATAAAGTACCTTGGTGTGACTCTAACCAAGCAAGTGAAAGACCTGCTTGAAAAAAAAAAAAAAAACTTCAGGTCTCCCAGATGACTTTAATTTGAAATTATTACTCCAGGAGACCTCCTACCAAGATGAGCTGACTGCCTCTATAAGCACGGGGTTTCTAGGCTGCTGCTGTTGTGCTTCCATCAGTCTTTATAGCCCAACAGATCTCAGCTTTTCTGTTTGTCATTTTTATCCTTTACTGTCACCCCAGAGAGATCAATGTTAAAGCTGCTTCCTAAGTGTTGCTTCCTTTCTTCCACAATGTCTGGACCCATCAGAATTACCATCTCTCTGTCAGATTTCTTGATAATGTTCCAGAACGTTCCAACATGTGACAAATCTGAAAGAGGAAGCATGTATTTTTGGCTTACAGTTTTAAAGGATTTACTCTGTAGTTTTTGAGTATTCAAATAGCAGGTGGGTAGGACCATCATGGCGGCAGGAACATGTGACAGGTGCTGTGTATGTCAGGATAGACAGGAAGCAGAATCAGAGTGGAGAAACAGAAACCAGGGATAGCTTTGAAAGCCAAGCCCTGTGACCTACTTCCTCTGCCTAGGCCTCACCTGAAAGGAACACCACACATGTAACTATCAACACCAAAAGGGAATTACTAGCATATGAGCATTTTTTTTGGTTAGTGCTCTTCAAATTGAACTCAGAAACCTTTCCCAAACCCATAAAATAAGGCATTTAATTCCCCCAGACTGGATTGTTTTCTCTTCCCAATTAATTTTTTAACCCCAATCTTCAAATCCACTGCAGATTTTCCTTACCTTTCTGACTGTAAATCTGCTTCAACCCAAATCTATACTGAAAAGTCTCTTAGTACATTTATATCTCCATTCCCCCAGTATTCCTTGCATTTTAACCCATCTCACTGTCATCATTACCTGATTACATCGTGTCAATCAGCTGTTAAGTGGTCTTGGACTGTAGGAAATGTTCCTGTTTCCAATCACTTATATTTCCTAAATTCTTGAGTTATGCTCAGTGACTATAGGAAGAATCACTGAATGTACATGGTATTCAAATTCAAGTCTGCTTTTCATGTATCTTCAGTGAGGGTAATTATACTTCTCCATCTTGTGGATGCTGACATCTATCTCTGCTTAGTATGGAGCACCTTATATTAGGCTCTCAGAAGGCTTGGGGAGTCTGAGTTAAAGCAAAATGAATTCTATGGTAGTACTGCATTGCCAATTATTTTTTAAGTAAGCTCACTATATTATAGTTAAAATAATGCTTTTTATTTTTATTTAAAAATTTTCATACAGTATCTTTCAGTCATATTTAAATACCTTCCATATCCTCTTACCCACCCAACTTCATGTTCTTGCTCTCTAACAAAATAAGTTTATTTATCTTCAGTTTTTGTTTAATTTCTTTCTTCTAAATTAATTCATTATAAGAATTGAAACATTTACCCTTTGTCAAAATAATGCCTAAAATATCACTCAACATTTTAAAAAACATAAGACAAACCACACAATTAAGAAAAGGGGGATGAGAGATGGTGAGAGTGAAAGATTTATCCAAGGCATAACGTTACAGTTGGAAAAAGACAGGGAGTTCCAGTCTTCTTCTGCACAGTAAATCTATGTGCAGCTAACTCAGTAGTGGCTATCTCAAAATACACAGAGGAAATATGAATGACTCCACAGTAAACATGACAAATATTTGACGTGATTTGTATGTTAGTTACTCTGACTTGAGAATTATATGATGCATACATGTATTGAAACAACATATTATTCTTTCTAAATATATTTGATTATGTGTCACATAAGATTAAAATTGAAAAGTGAAGTTTAAAAGAATATTAATATATTGAACCCAGTTTCAAGCCAAGAATGCTGGTGCACATCTTGTTTTATGAGCGTAGGAACATCAGTGAGTTCAATTTGAGGACAACTGAGCTACTTGAGACCTTGTTTCAAATCAAAACAAACAAACAAACAAACAAAAAACAAGATTAAATCAAATAAAAATAAAGCAAATACAATATGTAATAATAGTAATAAAACAGACCTATCCATACTTCAGAGGTAAGCTGTCCAACTCTTCGTATGCATCCTACAACATATAAATACTTTAGCTATTTTAAGTATTTTCAGGAACTTGATCACATTGTTATATATGACAGTGAAAACAAAAGGGTGAGTGGTGTTGTATGGCTATGTTTTCCTGTTCAAATCCAGAGTAAATTTCTATAAATAGCGCAAAACAAATGGAGTGAATTCCACATGCTATACTTTTTAATGAGTAAGCATCTGTGGTCTTATTACCGAAACGTGAAACCAAAACTGATGATCTTGTACTGATGGTTTTATAAAGTTCTATGATTCTCTCTCACATAAAATGATTCTCAAAATGCATATGCTATCCTTGTCAACCCATATATACACATTTAACATTTATACACATATACAGAAATATATGTAAACACATACTAGAGAATTAGGAATTCTGCATCTGTGTATAAAGCTATGATTCATTATACTTTATATAGTATGAATTACTCATCCATCTTGAGTTTTCTACACTGTAAATTTAGGATGGAGAATAACCATCTAGGGATTTTGCTAATCTGGACAGAGCACAAATTCTTAAATATAAGCAGACTATTTTCTAGGCATAAGCAGTTTTATATTTAATAAGTTTTAGAACTGAAAAACAAAGAAATACTCTGCTTTTTAGAGCCATAATTTTCTTACCATCCAATTTATACACAAAAACCTCCAAATAATTGTAGATCTAAAAAAATGTTAAAAGGAAAGAAACATAAATTTCTGGCATAATTATTTTTTTAACTTTTATTAATTACACTTTATTCACTTTGTATCCCCCATAACACCTCCTAATCCCACCTTCCCTCCCCCTTCTTCATGCATGCCCCTCCCCAAGTCTACTGATAGGGGAGGTCCTCCTCTCCTTCCTTCTGATCTTACTTAGTCTATCATATCTCAACAGGAGTGGCTGCTTTGTCATCTTCTGTGGCCTGGTAAGGCTGCTCCCTGCTCAGGGGGAGGTGATCAAAGAGCAGGCCAATCAGTTTATCTCAGATGCAGTCCCTCTGCCCATTACTATGGAACTCACTTGGACACTGAACTGTGGCATAATTATTAAAGTAAAGATAGTTTTGAAATTTATTCTTCAGTGACATTCCATAATTGACAGACTGGCATTCCTTGACTTAAATGGATTTATAGTTTGTTTCCCTTTCTTAAAAAATACAATAATGAATACACATTAAAGTGGAGGAAATTAAAAGAAGTATCTTGTCTTCAAATTTAACTCAAGTAACATCAAATTAAATTGAAATAATCTTTGAAAATACACAAAGGGTACACACTAAAAAAGCAATCTGTCATTTAAAACCATAATTAAGTTTTCCTTTGATAGTATCCCAGATATGGTGACATTCACTTTTATATTGCATTTTAAATTTATACACCATTTTTATGTATAAAATCAACAAGAAACCTAGGATCTGTAGCCTTTTATTTCACTGTATGCTATGACTCCCTAGAATCACTGTCTGTAAAATTTGGAAACTACTAGCAGCATTTTCTCTAAGGTAATTAAAAGTTTAAAAAATATGGTGCAGCAACAGGGGCTCTGAAGATTTGAAAGTGTTCCAAATTACAGTGTCCCGAAACCGCTTCTGCAGACAAAACAACACAAATTGGTAGCCATATAAGGATGCAGTGAAAGGCACAACCAGCTTCATGTTCTCCATTTTGCAACAAACCTCCACTCTTAAGTTTCCCAACCTGCCCCTAACAGTCTATTTATGACTACTGCTGCTGGCATTAAATGCCATAAACATAATACTTTAAGCAACACTGACTTATTATCTAACACTGCTGAGAGTTGAAATAATGAGATCCTGACTGTCTTGTATGTTCTCATAACCGGAGCTCTTTTGCTTTCCTTTCCAAAGATCATGGGAATACACTGTACCCACTGGACATGCCAGGGTAAGAGCTCCTTCTCAAGGTTCTTAATTTACTCAAAGCTGTGAAGTCACTTTCATCCTGTGAGATTTCCTCTGTGCACAGGTGCCAGTGATGTGGGCATCTTAGATTTGAGCTTTTTGGGGTTTGTTTGTTTGTTTTTTGTTTTGTTTTGTTTTGTTTGGAAGGGACTGTTTAATTTCACAGTCACAAATGTTTTGGTCCTTGAGAGAGATGCATTTGATATCTAGAAGAACAGGGAGATGCAATGGAAAGAATGGAGGCTTTGGGAGATGGGTTTTCATGGGATCAGAAACCAGAGCCTCTTCTTGTTGGCTTCAGAATCTATGATAAAGTAGTGACTCCTCCCTATGGGACTTTCAGTCATTTGTTCAGTGAAGGTCTAAATAAGATGCAAGACAAATGTTTCTTATGAGAACTATAAATATCCTGTCTAACATAGTTAAAAGTGCCAGTTGTTGATATTGTTATATTAACTTATGTATTATTTTCTGTGAGATACTTGGTAGCATAAAGATCTGACAAGATACTGTTTGAGCAGGCTCTGAAAATTATCATTCTTGTCATCAACCCACAAATGTGTTCACTTTGGAGACCCCTGTGTGATACATTAGTCTTTATACTTGTACACAGCATGCTCTAAAGTGTCTTCCTTGTTATTTAATTTTGCAAGTCTAAATAAATATATTAAAATGAATACAATTTATTTCTACAAACTAGCATACAATGGTCCTTTTGGAGAGGTTTGGCTAACATATTAATCTTTCAGCAAGCCATGTCCCACACATTTTCTAGCACTTTTGATAAATGCAGAACATTAAAAAGTCCTATATTTATATTTGTAAAGATATTTTTATGACAATAAGGACCTATCCATATCACAGAATGTTTAACCAGTTCATATTAATCTTTATGAACTGGTGGGGAAAAGTCTGTAAGAATTGTTAAAACAACAGAGAACAATAATACCTTTGAGAAAAAAAAATGTACCTAGCCACTAGGTATTTGTACATTGAATATATATGAGGATGTTTGTAACTGCATAGACACATTGATGTAAAGAAGCTTGAAAAATATGAGTAATAAGTATCTCATGTGAGTTAGTGATGAGTGACAGCATATCCTAATTGTATCATGTATGGAGTGAGAAAATACACTTTCTTTCTCTGGAGAGAAAATCCTCAGAAAAAGTTATTTATACAAAACATTATTTTAGCATGTAATAAATCAGAATTCTAAATTTAATGTATCCCAAAAGACTAATGGCTAACTAGTGAATTTTGAATTTATTTTGGTTGTATTAAATTTGTTTTATTTGTATTAGAGTTATATTACCTAAAGTTCAAAATAGTGGAGACTTTGTGAAATTGAAAAGAACTTTGAACTCCAATTTTCAAGATCCTTTTTAGTATGTGTGTATGTGTTTGCAGACATATCATGCTGTTGGTGTGCAGGTCAAAGAACAACTTTATGGAGACGGTTATCTCCTCTCCTTTATTAAGTCCCTGCAAGCAATTTTCCCACTGAGCTATCACACAGACCCTGAACTACATTTTCTATTTCATAACAAAAATGTGAATTTCATTATGCCTCTACATTTCTTTTTTCATTTCCATGTTTCTTATATATTTATTTCTAAGATGAAAAATACTTGAGTATTTTATCAGGCAGTCTTTTTTTTTTAATAATAAAGTATTACTTTATTTATGACTTCCTAATAGTAAGTATGACATCAGAATGTATCAGTGAGTCGGAAATATTACTGTAAAAGAGATTATTAAGTACTTATATTATGTCTAGTACATAGCTCTTTTTTTCCTCATTTAAAAAGACAAATGGGATGTGCATTGAACGTATGACAGGAGTCTACCACAAAAGGAATCTGAAAGACTCTACCTAGCAGTGTTTCAAAGCAGACACTAAGACTCATAACCAAACCATGGCAGAGTGCAGGGAATCTTATGAAAGAAGGGAAGTTAGTATGATATGGAAAGGATAGGAGCTCTACAAGGACCAAATATATCCGGGCACAGGATCTTTTCTGATACTTCTACATTTCTAAACAAGTAATTGTATTGTCTTATTCACATACAACCCAATATTAATTTATGCTCACCACTAGAGCATAATGAGATGATTTAATGACACATTTTGATCAACATAAATTTTGTTTTATTTTAATTTCTTATTATCAGCAGGCATTGGCAATATATTTCCCTGTAGCAAAGTAAAAACTATTTTCCTTATACACTGTCTTCACTAGGACTTTTCTGTAGTTAACTTATTTTTAGACATAATTTCTCCAGTGCAAATTATAACTATTCAAGTAATCTTTTGTATCCCATTTTAGTCTTATGAATTCCATCACCAGTCAAAATAATATTTGAAGAAATATTAAATTTTATTAAATATTTGTTTCATATATTTTAATCATGGACTGTAAAGAATTATATATAAAACTACCAATTGTTATATTAACCGTTAAATGCATATGCAAATATTACTCAATGTCTTTTGTAAATTATTAGTTTACAAAATAAATTAACAGTAACATAGTTATAGATTGAGTCAAAACCCTCTTTTTCTTCTCTTCTTGTTGAAGCGTGTCACTGAAGAGATCCTAAATGAACGCTGACAAATTCACATAAAATTAGAGTATATCGTTAAATATCAAAAACTTCTAGAACTATTTCTGTCATATCTTGCTGGTGTAAAAATATAAATAACTTCAGCCATCTTGACTATTCCACTTGAAGTTAGGTTTGTAGAGTACTATCTAGTTATTGTGTAGCTGTTTCCTCTGAGATTGAAACATTCCATCTAGCCTAGTATATAAAGCCTAGTATGTAAAGCCTAGTGTGATTAAGTGACAAAGCTGAGATAGGAACCTTGAATGGCGTATGAGAAATGGAAGGAAGTTACCGATAGGTGACATAGGTGGTTACATTTTGCTGAAGCGTCCTGAATTTGTTGTGGAATGGGCTGGTATCTCAATCGAGGGTATTACAGGACAGGCAGGGTGACAAATGATAGGCTTGCGGCCCAGTACATTTTAATACTCTTTACAATAAGGGCCTACTGGAATGCCTTTAGTCTCTGTACTGAGGAGGCAGCTTTCTCTGAGTTTGAGGTCAGTCTCTTCTTCAGCGCTAGTTCCAGGACAACCAGAGCTACACAGGGGAACTGCTTCAAAAATAAAAAAATAAATAAAGAAAAAGAAAAGAAAAGTAAAGTAAAAAAGAAAAAGAAGGAAAAAAAGAAAAAGAAAAACCTGAAACAAAATGCAAATTTATATTTCTAGCTTGGACAGATTTTTTTTTTTTTTTTTTGGTCTTATTTACCTTTTCCTGTGTGGTTTCTGATTTAGTGTTTTAGCATTTTGTTTCTTTCTTTGTGGATGGGGAGAGAAAGAGACTTGTTTGTTTGTTTGTTTTCTTTCTGCCTATCTGGTTTCTAAAGAGAAAGAAAAAAAGAGAAAATCATAGAGTTGGGTAGATGATCAGATGAGGAGTTGGGGGATGGAAAATAATATCAGAATAAACATTATTTCAATAATAAAATTTTAGTTTAAATTTATAAGTTATAATAAATGATAAAGCAATATGAAATGCCATTCACAGTTCATTTTACCATAAACTCTTAAGAAAAGACTCTTAATGGTTTATATTCTATTTATTTATTTATTGGTGTATTTTTGAGAGAGCGTGTCACTCTGTATCTCATTTTATATAGTTTAAATTCAGATTGGCTGTACACTTTCAGGACCTTTCTGCCTCAGTGTCATAAGTGCTGATACTATAAGAGAAGACATCCATCCATTTCTCATATGTTTTACAAAATTAACCATAGCCTTTTTCTAGTGGCTGTGCACATGGCAAGAAAGGCTAGCTGCAAGATAAATGAGTTTAATCAGTAATAATAAATGAGACACTTCAAAGTACAAGAAAAGATTTTGAATGCATTTACCACAAAATGGTAATATTTAAGGTAATGGATATTTTAGTTACTGAATTAAGCATTACAAAGTTGTACACAAATTAAAATAAAACAGTGTGTCTCTCATAAACACATATGAACCTTATATGTAGAAAACAAGACAAGAAAGACCTCTGTGGCTTGAGTTCTGGGTGTATAGTTTGTAGGAGTAAATTGAGGGTTACAGACATGGCTCGGCAAAAGGACAGGAGCTCCACAAGGACCAAATATATCTTGGCACAGGGGTCTTTTATGAGACCGTTTCTTCAACTGAGGACCATGTATGGATATAACCTAGAACTCCTGCTCAGATGTAGCCCATGATAGCTCAGTATCCAAGTGGGTACCCTAGTAAGGGGAACAGGGACTATTTCTGACATGAACTCAATGATGGCTCTTTGACCCACCTACCCCCACCCGGAGGTGGGGGGAGCAGCCCTGCTAGGCCACAGAGGAGGACATTGTAGCCAATCCTGAAGAGACCTGATAAACTAGGTTCAGATGGAAGGGGAGGAGGACCTTCAGTGGACTTGGAAAGGGGCAGGGAGAAGATGAGGGAGGGAGGGTGGGATTAGGAGGAAATGAGGGAAGGGGCTACAGCTGGGATACAAAATAAATAACCTGTCATTAATATAAAAAATAAAAATTATAAAAAGGAATACTTAAAGTTCTTGCAGAGATAAGAGTGTTTTAATCTCAGCATCTATATTGGATGTTCATGGCTTCCCATAACTCAGGGTCCAGCAGATCTGACCACCCCACTTTTTGTTGTTGTTGAGTTTGTTGGTTTGTTTTTGTTGTTTTTTTCTAAGCATCCAAATGCACATACTCATTAATGGGCACACACACATATGCACAAGTTTTAAAAAAAATTTACCTTTAAAGAAAAGTTGTAACTGGCAGAATGTAAAACTGAGATCTTTGGACATAACCGAAGAACAGGGAGCTGGAAAAGTGACTGCCGTAAAGGCTGCTGATTGTTCACTCAGAGGAACAGCTTTCAGTCCTAGCAACCACTTGAGTGCTCCCAGTCACCTGTAACTCCAGCAGCAAGAGGCATAATGTCCTCTCCTGGGCTCCGTGGGCACCGCATACACATGCTGCATGCAGAACACGAAGGCAAAACATCCACACACATAAAATAAAAATGAATAAAGTATTGCTAAGATACACGAGAATGCAGGGTGTAACCTCCACATAAGATTTCTCCTCATGAAAGTCTCAATTAGAATCACCATCTAAAATGCCAAACTGAATTGTCATGAGAATTGATCATGTTCCCCTCATAAGTTCATTGTCTTGACAGAACCATTTCCCATGTTCTGTTCTATCAGTGTGGCCCCTGATATTCTTGAAATTCATTATATTGACCATTTAAGACTTTTTTTTCAGATTATATTTGCTTCCAACTATATTTTATATAAGATGTTTTATAAAGTACAAAACATAAAGCTATTTGATTTAGAATATTAACACCATTGGTATCAGCAATTTTTGAGATTAAAATCTCTGAGTAATCCCAAATGAACAGGGTCCAGTATATTTAAGAAATTGAGGGCCTAGGGCCTTAAGTGTCTGATCCCAGAAATGAGGAGTATACTTTCATTTCTTTGATAATGAAAATCAAATTACCTATTTTTGCTGATATCCTCACTGGAGTTTTTAAACAGCAATTGCTGAAATTTCCATTTATTCTACAACCATTTCATAATTTTCCAGCCCTACCAGAAATCCATGCAATTAGTTTTTTATTTCACCGGGAAGGAATCTTAAGCTGAGACATCTGTGACTGAATGTTATAATCAGGTCAAGAATAGAAAGAATTTCCAATGAAAGGAGAGCCTGGTTTGTTTCCCACCAGAGCTGAGTCCTCTCGAGTACAACATGATAAATCTCCACTGAAAGCTCTATTCACTGTTTACAAGAAAGTGAGATCATTGATAAATATATGATTGCAAGAGACTTAATAATTCTGTCTAAATCAAATCACTTACTGTATCCCACAGTATTAGTTGGTGATGGCAAGTTCAGAACTCCTGCTGCCTGATGAAAGTGATGGAACTATTATAATAGACAAGATAATTAAAAATTAAAAGACTAAATGTTGTCACTTGCTTTAAGTTCTTCCATCTCATCATTGGCTTGTTAGGGTAGAAGCTGGCTTGCAACTTTGTGATGTGGGCAATTAGTTCTTTATACACGTCTGTGTAAGTAGTTCTTACCCTGCTCTTGTAGAGCAGGCTGGGATCCCCTAGTTGAACCCTCTTCCTTTAAAGAGAGTTTTAAGTATGTTGTTTATGTCAGCCATAGTTTAAATTTTTGAATTTGAGTTTAATAAAACACGGCAAGATTTTAAAAATTAATACAGAGCCATCTGATAGTAGATTCCCTCTATGGTTTTATAATTTTTTCTTCCTTAGAAAAGAAGTGTGAAGTAAATTTTCCTAAATGAAACTGAATATGAAGTAACCTTAATTTATGCAATTAGGGATAACATATCTAACCTGCTTAGTATATAATTTTCATAAAATAGAACATGACTTTATTGATTATTATTTGATTAACACGTAAGAAAAATAAACATGGTTTTAGTCTTGGATATTCTTTAGTATATTATATTAACTTCTTTTTTTTCCCTTTCTTTTATTTTGAAACAAAGTTCTACTGTATAGCTCATGCTGTTCTTAAACTCTAACATTCTTCTGCCTTGACTTCTCATTTTGAGGGGATTACAAGCCTGTACCACTTTTTTTTTTTTTAATGCCCAGAACAATTTGTCCATGCTCCTGGAGATGATATTACCATTTTACTATTGTAGTGTCATTAAAAAGAGTTAACCAATAAATGAGTTAAAGGAGTAGCTCTTTTCATTTTATATTTTAAGAATAATTTTATTAATAAGTGCTAAGTTTATTCTAGCCTATCATTCATCAGTCAATTTCAATTTAAATGACTTGCTTTTACAAAACATTTTATTTACTCAATCTATTTTTCTTTTCACACATATTTCAGACTTCTATGCATTATACTACACTTGTAACAAAAAAATCAATACCATGTGATTTTAGAATACGGACTGGAAATTTTGAAATACCTGTGTATTGAGGTTATTATTGTAAGTTAAAAATAAACATAACAACTCTTTACATGATGAGCTACTAAGTAATTCCTGGTTACTGTAAGATACCATGTTAACAAATGACACTTTCCATCAAAATCCTGGCACATTTAATAAGGCTTCTCTACACTTGCTTTTTAGTTGTTTAAGGAAGGTAAACAATTTGCTCAAATTGGTTTATCTTAAGCTGTCACATTACTTTATTTATGTTAAATGCATCATTTCCAATATGAAGTCTCATCAGCAACCTTCATGAGGATAAATCTTAGAGCAAGAAGAAGAGATGGTCAATCATGTTTCAGAAATTGATCATCAATGGGAACAACCTATTGTTTGTTTGTTTTTTTTTATTTTTCTTTTTAGTTACATTTTGTTAACTCTGTGTCCCAGCTGTATCCCGCTCCCTCATTCCCTCCCCAACCCCACACTCCCTCCCAGGTCTCCTCCCTGCCCCTTTCCAAGTCCACTGATAGGGGAGGACCTCCTCCCCTTTCATCTGACCCTGTTTTATCAGGTATCTTCAGGGCTGGCTGCAAAGTCCTCCTCTGTGGCCTAACAGACTGCTCCTCCCCTGGGGGGGGGTCAAATAGCCTGCCCCTGAGATCCTGTTAGAAATAGTCCGTGTTCCCCTTATTTTGGAAAACTACTTGGTTACTGAGCTACCACGGGCCACATCCGAGCAGAAGTTCTAGGTTATATCCATAGATGGTCCTTGGTTGAGTGTCAGTCTCAATAACATCTCAATTGTTCAATTTTACCAATTAAAGACTTGAGAGTCAGATTCTGGGGTGAAAGCCTGCTAGTTCAGAGAGGAAGAGAAAGTGCCAAACTGACCTTCCTGTTCGATTGATGTCCCAGGAAGACGACTGCCTCTTCTCCCACACCATCTGAAACAACATCCTTCAAACTTTGTGTTCCCAGCTTCTACCTTCTGTGTGTCTCTCTTTCTGTCCTCCTGAATTCCTCTTCCTCTCTATGGGTTTTATTTCTAAATATCCCTGATTCACGCCCTGTCCACTGGTTGCTTGCTCTGCCTCTTGATTTATGGTTGAATTTACTTAATCCTGTTTACAATATCCAAGCAGAAATCTCTTGAATTAAAAGTGTGTGCTATGGCTGACCCACACCGCAACTACAGACAAGTTTTCCAGTAAACACCATAATTTCAGGGTTCAGTAGTCAGAATGTATGCTAAAGATCTAGGTAGAATTTGATTACTTAGTCCTCCAGCAACCTGCATAGCATGCTCCAACACTATGAAAGCTAGCCAGCAGAAAGGAAGTTACGTAATCAGTAATAAGTTGATTTTTCAATGTCCTGTGACCATGGCAATGATGTTAGGAATGGAGAATCTTCATGAACCATTTGTAAGAATGCAAATTGCTACAAGCACTGTGCAAATCAGTATAGTAGTCCCTCAAAAACATTAACAACAACAAACTAGCAACGCATCTTCCATCTGATCCAATGATATTATTCCTGGCCTATACCCAAAAGACTCTGTTACCTACTACAAGTTGATCCATATTCTTACCTGCTCTATTTAACCTATCTAGGATATACACACAGGTGAAATGTCCACAACGTGATAGATAGATAATAAAATATGGTACGTAGGTACTATTTTATCCATTTGTAAAGGAAAAAAAAATGAAATTCTGATAATTTCATGTAAATAGATAGAGCTGGAAAACATTATACTATATCGGGTAATAGAACCAGAAAGACACATATCACATGTTCCTGATCATATGTGGATTTTTGATGTGGAAGTTTCTGGTTTCTTTGAAGACTCAGTTTTGTTATGTGATGTTTTCTGCAAACTGGGCATGCGATGTTTTGCTGTGAGCTCTCTCATGTGAGGGGCATGACTTCAGCCAGCTGAGAAGATCCGAGGGTGGACTTTGAGAAGATATATAGAGGCCCACGCACAGTGTGGCATCACTTTTTGGTTCAACAGTGCTACACTGATCTTTGACACTTGACATCCCAGAGAGAAACGTTCCAGAGAACTTCTTGGGGCAATCCATCTGAGTCTTTTGGATTTTGCTGATTTGTCATGCCAATTTGTGTTGCTGCTTGGTGTTGGTCTTTGGGCTGGACGGCTGGTGTCCTGACAATTGTGTTTGGTAATCCCCTAATGGCCCATCAACCCTAATCTGCAAGAAGAGGATAAAAAAAAGGTCTATAGCCCCTTCCCCTACTAATCTCCTATCTGAGGTCTGTGGTGTTTGAAGGGAGGTAACGGTGTTTAAAAACCCTAAATTAAGTAAGTTTGATGAAACATCTAAGCCTACAGATTTTAGATTAAGTCATTAGATTTCTGTGTTTTACATGGAATACCTGCCCAATTATAGGTTTAAAACAAAGGAAGTTGCCTGTGACAAAGAATAATTTGAGCATCATAGGACAAAAATGTTTGGTGCAAACATTGCTCTTGCAACTTGACATCAGTAGCGTCAGCATTGATTCAGGTAAGATAATAGTCATTCATACTCAACACTGATATCATATGCCAATAAATGCCTAAGTATAAAGGACAGTGGACCAAAGGATGCTCCCTTTACTGTGGGAGAGTTGTAGTCTTCAGTGTTCAATCTCTGTGCATCTGAGGACTATAAATTGTAGATTATTTAATCATTGATCATCTAGGTTTAAATATATAATATGGAACAATTTATGGCTTAAATTAGAGTTAATGGATCAGGATAGAAACCATAAGAGAAAATTAATGAAACAGGATTAATACCAGCATTCTGGACTACCTGTCTTGAAGCTAGTGAAGGCCTGAGTGCAATTTGACAGATTTTGGATAAAAACCATATGAGTACTTTAGGCCCTGAGTGCTGTGAAGGCTTGAGAACACTGGTGTGTTACTCTGAATTAACATAGAAGAATAGATGTACATGGTAATTAACATTTTGAGGGGAAGAGGTAGATTCAGAACTAGTGATAGGAGAGAAAATAAAATGATAGAAATAACACTGAAAACATTGAGGGTGTCCTTGAGAATGACATAGCCTTTTCTAGTTCTTGGGATGTATGGTTTTGGGAAATTAGAATCCCCAAATCTCAGTGATCACAAAATTCACCAGATGCCAATGGCTTATCGTATAGGAAATTGAAGAACAAGACTCATGAAGAACAAAGGATGAGTTTTACAGAGAAGATTAATACAGATTCATAGATGGAAATTTAAGATGTAAAGTGGCAGGGAAGAATAGAGAGAAAAAGGGTGAAAGAGAATTGGGTAACATATCTCCGTGTACCAGGAAAGATCGCAGAATATAGAGTACCATCTAACTGCTATTAGTCTTACCACTTTAAAATTTTTATGAAGAAACCACAATAAGGAATGGGGAAGCGGGCGGAGATGATTAACCGAACTCAGGAGATCAAACTATGAGGTATCCAGGTGCTCGTTCTCAGCTTCAGTCATGTCCTCATATGTAGCCTCTAGTTGAAGGTGATCATATAGGAAATAAAGAGTCAGGAACAGAAACTGTCTGCCAGCATTACTAGTTGGCCTTTAGTAAAGACTTCTTTTACAGAACTTATGCTTATCTGACCAAGTCTATCTACTGTTCTCAATCACAAGGATAAAGTTTTCCACAGGTAAATTAAAGCGGACCATTGCAATTGTGAAAAATTCGTATCATCAACCATCTAGGTATAAATATATAACACATAACAACATATTGCTACATTGTGGCTAATAGGTCAGGACAGTGAGATTAATTAACATAGTTTGTGTCTGAATACTTAAGAGCTGTGGGGAATGGCCTTTTACGGAAATCTTACTTAGTTTACATGATATATTTTTTAAAGATTTTGCAAAGCATAGAGTAAACACTGGTTTACCAACTGCACTGAATTGTTGCTTCCAAGAAGAATAATATGATGAATTCTTTCCTTCCAAGGCATTTCTTAAAATAGTTTAGGGTTTTACGTTAACTGCAACTGGTTATATCAAAAGCATTAGATGTTTAATGCAACGATTTCTGTGTGCAAACTTCTAAATGAATAAAAATCCATGGACTTGAAAGAAGGGGTATTTGGATAAGATGTCTACTTTGTATGGAAATGAATGCACTTCAGGGCTAAACACACATAACTAATTCCTCCCTCCCATACATGAAAGAATGCAAATGAAAGCCAGTACATTAAGGACATTCAATCCATCACTGTGTTTACTATTTCAAGTGTATTTCCTAACACACATCAAATGCCAAATAATTTGAAACCTTCTTTTAGATACTGTTTAAAATTGTTTTTCTCATTAATAAAACTGAGAAGCCATCTGTATCTAATGTGCAAGGAAAACTGAATTGACAGAGCAATTTTGTTCATGATTTAATTAACAGGAATCTTCTCTTTACCTTGAAGCCTTTGCTGTTTTCCTCTTAGTATTTCCAAGCCACAACCCACTTTTTGTATTACCACAACATTAAATGCTGTTGTAATAAACTAGGTTATGTGATTCCTAATGGCACAGAATAATGGATATCCAGCTTGGAAAATAAATGTATTAAACAGATAAAAGCACCTTATTCAAGTTTGTCAAAGTTTAATAGCGAATGCTGCAGACTTTGAAAACATGCAAGTCTTTAGAGGATTTCTTTAAATTGGAATCATGATAAACCAAGAGTCCCTGGAAGCATTGATATGCACTATATTCGCTCAATTCCTTGGGAAATTAAAGAATACACAGCAAAGATTCTTTACTATAGTACTCATGACTTTTTTCTCAAGTACCATAAAGAAGAAATTAACACATATATAGTAGAAACCATCATTATACATTCAGTGAAATGATTATGAAGTGTTATTTAGTACCAGCTGACAGAAAACATTTCATTTTCTTGTTTCACAAATAAACTGAGGTATTTACAGTGAGTGGTGTCATAATTAGATATAGAGAAAATGAGGTCCAGCCACAGTAAGTGAATAATCCATAGCTAGCTCCCTAGCAATATTGGCAGAATTAGGTCCAAAGCCACTGAGGCTTAGCCCCTGTGCATTCTCTAATATACTATGTTGTGTTTCATTAATTCTTGGAAATTGTTTCAATTTTAAGGTTTATTTATTTTATTATTTTATTTGAATGAGTGTTATGCCTACATGCATCTCTGTGTACCATATGCCTGCCTGGTGCTCACAGAGTTCTTTTCTTTAAACAAAATATACAATTATTATGAAAATTACAATTAAATTATATAAAACAATAAATGATAGTTAACAGAAATGCCAGCATGATTATTCCTACAAAATTAAAAACAAACTTAATATAGAAAATGACATTCTATGTCTTTCAAGATATAAAAGAAAATCCTTAAAGAATTCCTGTACAATTAAAACAATAGCATCAAAACAAACAAACAAATAAATAAACAAAAAACTTCTGGAGGTATCACCATCCCTGATTTCAAATCTACTACAGAGCAATAGTAATAAAAACTGCATGGTATTGGCATAACACAGACAGGTTGATAAGTGAAATTGAATCAATGAAGTAAACTCACACAGATATGGACACCTGTTATTTTGACAAAGAAGCCAAAACCATACAATTGAAAAAAGACAGCATCTTCAACAAATCGGGCTGGTCTAACTGATGTCTGCATGTAGAAGAATGCAAATAGATCCTTATTTAACACTTTGCACAAAACTCAAATCCAAGATGATCAAAAAACTTAATATAAAACTAATGCAATAAAGGAGAAAGTAGGAAAGAGCTTTGAACTCACTGATACAGGAGACAAGTTTCTGAACAGAACACTAATACTTCAGTCACTAAGATAACCAATTAATAAATGGTACCATCCTTAGTGAGGCAATGTAGATCCAGAAATGTACACATGGTATGTACTCACTTATAAGTGATATTAGTAATAAAGTATACAATAACCATATTATAATCCATAGACTCAAAGAATCTAAGTAACAAGGAGGGCCCAAGGAAGAATGCTTGAATCTCACTCAGGAGAGGAAAGAAAATAGACATCAGGAGCAAATGAAAAGAGACAACTGGGTGTGAGAGGGGGTGGGGAGGAGAATGGGCATGGGAATCAGATGTGGTTAGAACAGGGGTAGGAGGCGAGAGGGCTGAGAGAAAGAAGGGAAACTGATGGGGCCACCTGTGGGGTGAGCTAGAGACCCATGATAGGGTAGGCTCCTGGAAGGATACAGGGGTGATTGCGGCTGAGATTCTTGGCATCAGGTGATTTGGAGACTGACTTGGCCACTCCCAGGCAGGACTTCCAGTGGAGGGAGGGGGACACCGACCCACCCACAAAACTTTCAAGCCAATATTTACCCTGCCTACAAGATGGGAAAGGATAAAGATGGAGCAGAGATCTAGGGAATGACCAAATAATGACTGGCCTAACCTGAGACCCACTCCATGTGAGAGAGCCAACCCCTGACACCATTAATGATACTCTGCATTGCTTGTAGACAAAACCCTAGCATAACTGTCCTCTGAGAATTTCCATCCATCAGCAGATTGAAACAGAGGCTGAGACCCTCAGCCAAACATTGGGCAGAGCTCAAAGAGTCTTATGTGAGAGTGACCCAGAGGGAAAAAGTACTCCATAAGAAGAGCAACAGATCTCAGGGTTGTTTTGATTTGCATTTCCCTAATGGCTAATGCAGCCACTTTTGATGAGAACTGATAGACTAAGATCAGAAAGGAGAGGAGAACCTCCCCTATCAGTGGACTTGGGGAGTGGCATACATGCAGAAAGGGGAGGGAGGGTGGGATTGGGAGGGGAGGAGGGAGGGGCTTATGGGGGGATACAAAATGAATAAAGTGTAATTAATAAAAAATTTAAAAAAAAGAATATTAAACATTCAACAAAAAAAAAAAGAAAAAAAAAGAAGAGCAACAGAGTCAACTAACCTAGGCTCATGGGGTCTCACAGAGACTAAACCACCAATCAAGGAACAAGTATGGACTGGAATTATGCCCTCACACATAAGTAGCTGATGGGCAGCTCGGACTTCATAAGGATCCCCTAGCAAAATTTGGAATAGGAGCTGTCTGTGACATGGACAATACTGCCTGCTTTTCAATCACTTTTTCCTAGTTGAAAAGCCTGTCTGGCTTCACTGGAAGAGGATGTGATTAGTCCTGATGAGACTTAACATGTAAGGGTGGGTTGGTGGGGGTGGGGCTCCACTTTCTGAGGACAAGGGGAGGGGAGAAATGGGGGAAGAGGATGGGAGAGTAGGCTGGGAGGAGAGGAGAGAGGAAGCCAAATCAGGATGTAAATAAATAACAAAAATTATAAAAATAATTTTTTTATATTTTCTACACTCTTCTGGAAAAACAAAATTAATGTTATTCATGTGCAGCATGAAGTAGTATTAATAATATTAATGATTAATTGAAATGCTTGATTAATAATCAAGTATAATTTTTGAAGACTGATTCTGTAACATTTTACATCTTGTCTGAAACACATAGACACAGAAAGCATTTATCGTAACTGCTTAAGGCCCTTCAAGCTTGACTCACCTTTTCACTTCATTTGCTTTAAATATCACAGGCTAATAAATTTCAGTTATACCTCTGGAAAATGCAGTCATGCCTTGGCAGTTAAAACTGCTTGTGACTTTTTCTAAGGAAATGAGTTAAATTCCCAGCACCCACTTCTGCATCTCACGATCACCTGTGACTAGTTTCAGGGATCTAACATTCTGGTCTCTGCAGGCACCTGCACTCACATACTCATACATATACACAATTTATACATAAATAATAAATTCACACTAAAAAGTCTTTAAATTATTCCTTTTATCATTTTAATCTATTTATAGTTAATTTTATTATATTTGTAGTGTCCAAAGAAATCTGCTTCTGAGTTTCATCATTTTATCTGCCTATTTAAGTTTACTATTTACAAATTTTTTAATTTAAATAAAATTATTTTACCTAGAAATTATTCCACTTATACTTCTCATCACTTTTCATTTGTTTTGCCTTTTATTGAAAATAGATTCTTTTCATGCATAATATATGTTGATTACCGTTTCCTTTTCCCCTCTAATCCCAATTTTTCCCCACCTCCCCTCTTATTAGGATTCACGCCCTTTCTTTCTTTCAATAGAAAATAACAGGTTCCTAAGAAGTAACACCAAAACACGACAAAAGAACACATAACAAGTTAGAACAAGAAGAAGTCTGACAAGGCAAACCAACAGAATCCCAAGAGAAAACTCACAAATTAGATACCCCAATTCCTCACACATCCAAGTGTTCCATAAAAATACTAAACTGAAAGCCGTAACACAGGCACAGAGGACCTTGTGCAGACCTGTGCAGGACCTGTGCTGCCTGCTTCAGTCTCTGTGAGTTCATATGAACTTTGTTCAGCTGATTTGGAAGGACTTGTTCTCCTGGTGTCCTCCATCCCCTCTAGCTCTTATACTCTTTCCATATCCTCTTCTGTGGGCTTCCCTGAGCTCTTAGGGGAAGGATTTGATGAAGACATTCCATTTAAGGCTGGGTTTTCCAGGGTCTTTTACTCTTTGTGTAATTCTCCCTGTGTACCTCTATATTTGTTCCAGTCTGCTAGAGGAGGGAGCTTCTGTGGTTGTGGTTGAACAAGACACTGATCTGTGAGTACAGTGAAATGTCATTAGGAATTATTTTATTGTTCTTTTTAATAGAACATTAGTACAAAGTTTTTCCCTGGGTCTCTGGACTATCTATTCTTAGATTCTTGGTCACCCAAGCACTGTCCAACATAGGTTCCATACCATGGAGTGGGCCTTAAGTGAAAGCAGACACTGGTTGGTTATTCCCACACATTTTGTGCTACCATTGCCTACCATATCTTGCAGGCAGAATACCACTGGAGAGCAAAGCATTTATGGCTGGCTTGGTGTTTATGTTTTCTTTTGGAAGCATGCATAGTGTCTTTCTGTACCAAAGACACTAGAAGGTTCTATGGTGAAGGTTCTATGTAGGCAACAGCTCAATTTCTCCATCTTCAGTGAGTGGTGTGGTGTCTTCAGCAATAGGGCCTTGCTGTCAGTTAGTGAAGGGCAACTGATTGACATAAGAATGGCCTGGGTTGCTTGGGGATTCCCATGAGACCCTTCTGACCAAAAACTCAATTAGATGTAACCCAATCTTGGCACTAGAAGCTTCATTTGTTGACACGAGATGGTCACTTGGTACTCTGTCTCTGTCAATATTTGGTAATTCCATTTAGAGCACTTTCATATATGTACAGGAAGTCTCTATGGTATTAGATTTCCATACTACCTCTCAGGTGTCTCTTTTAGAATCACAATATTCCCTTTTTAATCTTCACTCCCCTCCTTTTCTGTACATGAACTCCAAACCCCTGACTTCGATCGATTATAATTATCTATTCTACTTCCCTTTCCTAATGAGATATATCTTTACCTTCTAGATCAGTGATTCTCAACTTCTCTTATGCTGTGACCCTTTAATACTGAGGTAGATCCTGAAGATTCCTATCTTCTGGAGGAACAGTGATTCTGATTTCCATAGTACCTGTATGCCTTTGCTGCCATATCAGTGAATGAGTGTTCTCTATACTCCATATTCTCACCAGCATGGGCTGTTATTTGTGTTACTACTCTTAACCTCTCTGACAAAGGTAAGATGGAATCTCAAAGTAGTTTTGATTTACATTTCTCTAATAGCTAAAAACATTGAATATACATAAGGAATTCTTGATTTTATTATTTTTATAGTGTCCAAGGAAAGCCACTGCTGAGCTTCATCTTCATTCTCTCACCTTTAAATTTATAATCTATTAAAATTCAAATATATTTACTGTAGAGTTCAGTGGTGGTCACTGCTGATTTTCCATTCTTCTATACCTCATGTATTGGTTATTCACATTCATTTCTTAAGGCCCTCTTTTTCCTTGGTTTCCATCTTTCTTTGTACAAATTACGAGCTTATTTAGAAAGATTTAAAGATTCACTGCTAAAATGAAAACATTTAGAAACAAATATCATAAAGGAAATAATAATATTTCTATATTGAAAGCTATGAAATGCCGGTAAAGAAAAATGACATAAATCAAAAGACACATCAAATGCATTATCCACCATGATGAAGTAGTTTTCATCCCAGGGATGCAGAGATGGTTTAACATAGGAAAATCCATCAACATAACGACACATAAACAAACTCAAAGTTATATATATATATATATATCCAGCAGAGCCTCATAACAGATGCCAAGACTCACAGCCAAACATTGGGAAATGCATAGGGAGTCTTATAGAAGAGTGGGAAGAAATGGGAAAGGACTTGGCAGTTAGAGATGCTCTATGAAAAGACAACTAACCAGAGCCCAGAGGGGCTTCCTGAGACTGAAGCATCAACCAAGGACCGTGCATGAATTGGTTCTAGAACCCCTTCAAGGATGTAGCAGATGGACAGCTCAGGCTTCATGTGGGTCCTCTTGTAAGGGAAGTGGGAATTGCATGGATCATGCATCCACTTGCCAGCTTTTTGGCCAAAGGACAGAAGGTTCATGGAGAAAAGAGAAACTTTCCAGGCCACATGGGAAGAGGGTATATTCAGTCTTGATGCAACTTGATGAGGTGGGGTGGATAAAAAAGGGAGCTAACCTTTTCTAAGTAAAAGGGGAGGGGGAGGAAAGGGGATGTAGGGTGGGACTGGGAATGGAGATGGGATGGGGCTACAACAACAAGGATGTAAACTGAATAAGAAATAAAAAATAAAGTTAGAAAAAAATATTCTGGACTGTTTCTAAAGGGTATTTTATGGAAAAAAATTTCTGACAATGTTATGGATAATTTAGAGTATCTGAGTCGATTATTTCTAAGCTCTTTGTGAGGTGCCAAGTATTGGCTTGAATCTATTTGATACATCTAGAATAAAATACTCAGGGACTAATTAACAACTTGACTATTGTAAGTTGACCTTCCAGTGTGATAGCTAACATTCGTTCTTCCTTTGCAATACTAAAATCTCCAACTGATAGGATTTCTATGAACATAACAGAAGAGTGAGTCAATCCAACATTGAAATTTTACATTTCAAAAATAATCACAGGTAAAACAACATGAAAGACAGATCTTTGATGAGAGATCACACAGACATTCACAAATATGCTTTTTATTCTGTCAGTTACCAAGACTCTATGCGAAAACACTAATAAATTTGAGTGTGAAAGTGCCTTTTTTTTCCAACTCACATGTACTAAAACATGTAAAGGTGCTGGACTAAAGGGTAACAAGCATGCATAACTCCAGATCTTGGGACTCTGTGGACACCAGGCATGTACATGATGCACAGACATACATGCAAAGTGCATATTCACAGAAATGAAATAAGTTTTAAAAGAACATGGCTATGTATTATATCATGCCTGAAAAGGAATTCTAATTTTTAAACGAATATATATATATATTTCAATTCAATATATATATTAGGTGAGATTTGCTGTGTATTATTTTGTTCTTCTTTGTTTTACTAAACATGCTCACTCTCAATAAAAGATGAAACATTGTAAGAAGTTGAGGAAACTGAGTACTGTGAAGGTACCAAAACTTACTCTCGCCTATGTACTCTTTGTTTGCTAAGAACCTAATTGGCCTCACTCTCATTACACTTATATTACAGTATTCATTACCTCACATTCAGTCACTAATAGTACCTGAAGAACCTCTTCAACATGCCATAATCCAATATATTTGAAAAAAAAAAACTTACTAAAAGGACATTCTGTTGGTTGATTGTTTCTATTTATAGAAGATACTATTTTAATCATTAGATGCTGATTAAGTTATTTTTTTTCTGAAAGCAACAAGTTTTACTTCCTACTGGCAGTTCACTGTTAGGAAGTATTATATAGAGAGAGTAGAAAATGTTTATCAGGGGTTTTTTCCTTCTTATATTGAGTTACTTTTTCTCAAAAAAATTGTCAAAAACTCAGGAATGGAAATTTTCATTTTTTTCCTCTCATTAAAGTGCCAACTCCTGGTTTCACTGTCTAGACACTGACAGTTCTGCTATGTGCATCATAGGTGTCAATTTCAGGTGGTAAGGCTAGGCAATAAGCACCTTTCCCAGCTGAACCTCCTACAGGCATTCAGGAGAGTTTTCTGATGCACATTTTTACAAGTTTGAATCAGTAGGAATTAAGGACTAGTCAATGTAGAGATTGACACATCTTTAGGTCTTTTTCTAAACAACATGTTCAATGACCTTTCTCTTATTGATGTTTCCAAGTTCCAAGCTCTCTGTCCAGTCTCATCATTCTCTGAGGTAGGGAAACCCACTCAAATCCTCCTGTATCACAGCTGCTTCGAATACTTTGATACTCCCGTATCACAGCTGCTTATTTGTGTCCAGTCATAGACTGTAGTAAAATGATTCTCTCGATGTTCATAGCAGCTTTATTTGTAATAGCCAGTACCTGGAAACAAGCCAGGTGTCCCTGAGCAGAGGAATGAATACAGAAATTGTGGGACATTTACACAATGGAATACTACTCAGCAATTAAAAACAAGGAAACCATGAAATTTGCTGACAAATGGATAGAAATAGAAAAGATCATCTTGAGTGAGGTAACCCAGCAGCAGAAAGACACACATGGTATATACTCACTCATAAGTTCATATTAGCCATATAGTATAGGATAAACATACTAAAATCTATACTCCTAAAGAAGCTAAACAACAAGGAAGACCCTGGGGGAGATGCTCAATCCTCATTCAGAAGGACAAATGCTATAGACATCAGAAGCAGGTGAAGACAGAGAACATGACAGGTACCTACCACAGATAGCCTCTGAAAGACTCAACTGATTGAGGCATTAAATCAGAGGCTGAGACACATAACCAAACTTTGGGAAGAGTGCAGGGAATCGTGAGGGGACAGGAGCTCCAAAAGGAGACCAACAGAGAGAGAGAGAGAGAGAGAGAGAGAGAGAGAGAGCACCTTGGGGGTGCTGAAGAAACTGATATCCCAACCAAAGGCATTATATGGAAAGGACCTAAAACCCTGGCTCAGATGTAGCCCATAGAGTCAGTTTCCAAGTGGGGTCCCTAGTAAGGGGAGCATGGGCTTTCTCTGACATGAACTCAGTGACAGGCTCTCTGATCACTTCCTCCTGGTGGGTGGAGCCTTGCCAGTCCACAGAGGAAGACAATGCAACCTGTCCTGATGAGACCTGATAGGCTAGGGTCAAATAGAATGAGAGGAGGACCTCACCTATCAGTGGAGTAGGGGAGAGGCATAGGGGCAGAAGAAGAAGAGAGGGTGGGATTGGGTGGAGACAAGGGAGGGGGCCACAACAAGGATACAAACTGAATAAATTGTAATAAATGATAACAATAAAAAAAGAAAATGAAAAATGCCTATTCAATAAAAAATTTATTACAACTAAGTTTTTTGTTTGTTTGTTTTGGTTTTGGCTTTTGGTCTTAGAGTCTCAACATATGACTTAGTTCATTCTTTCTTTTAGTTCCTAACTATTTTGAGTATGTCTTATTGTTGTTGTTCTTGCTGCTGCTGCTGCTGCTGCTGCTGCTGCTGCTGCTGCTGCTGCTGTTTAGACATTTTTAAGGACAATATTGCTGATAGTGGTTTCTCACCTATGCATAAAAGCACGATTTGCTCAGTCATTAATGCCATTGTTTTTTGCAACATGTAAGTCTGACATAGAATCTGAGAGACAAGTTTCTCTCCTGTGAGTTTTCTGAAACTAATGTTCAATTACAAACTTTTATATTTCTGTCGCTTGCCTCATATGGCTACATGTTCTACGGGGGTTTTGAGAAGGTACTGATTATTACTAATGTCATCTCAGAGGAGATAACCTGGTTTCATACAAGTGATGTTCCCAAAGAAAAGCTTTGTCTTAAAAGCTCCAACCAGTTCCCTAACCAAATTAACTTTGAAAAACATTAACTACCAAAGATAAAATCATTTTCAGAGTCAGAACCAAAGTTTGTTTTTGTTTTTGTTTTCTTGAACAAAGAGTATGAATTTGGAACCGAAAAGAAAGCCAGTGACCTTTGGAAAGAGGATCAGCAGTAGCACAGGCTTTGGCAAGGCTGGGATTACAGATTCTCTTGTTCAACTGCTTAGGTGGGAAGTCAATTGTCTTCCTGGTGATTGCAGGTAAACACTTAATTTAAACAAGCAAAGGTTATTGATCATTAACAGTGTGGCTTTAGAAGCACTGGACAACAGTGCTGGAGAGATTGAAAGTCTTGGTGATCCCCATCAAGCCATAAGGCCAAGAGGAGTGTATGAGACTGACTTCCTGGAGGCTGTGTTTGTCATTCAGATAGATAATCATGGCTGCACATAAATAGTAGACACATGCTGTCAGAAGACTTACTTGCTTCATAGAAGCAATGATGATGTATGATCAATTGCTTTAATTTTTTATTGATTATAGTTTATTCACTTTGTATCAAAACTGTAGCTCCCTCCCTCATTCTCTCTCAATTCCACCCTCCCTCCCCCATCTCCTCCCATGCCCCTCTCCAAGTCCACTGATAGAGGAGGTACACCTCCCTTTCCATCTGACCCTAACCTATCAGGTTGCATCAGGACTGGCTTCATTGTCTTCCTCTGTGGTCTGGTAAGGCTGCTCCCCCCGCCCTCAGAAGGAGGTGATCAAAGAGCCAGCCAATAAGTTCATACCAGAGACAGTCCCTGTACCCCTTACTAGGGTACCCACTTGGAGAATGAGCTGCCATCAGCGGTTCTAGGTTATCTTTATGAATGGTGCTTGATTGGAGTATTAGTCTAAGAAAAGACCTCTGGGTCCAGATATTTTGGTTCTGTTGCTATCCTTGTAGAGTTTCAGTTCTTTCTAGGTCTTTCTATCTCCCCCTTCTTTCCTAAGATTCCTTCACTTAGCCCAAAGTTTGGTTATAAGCCTTATCATCTGCTTTGATACACTGCTGGATAGAGTCTTTCAGAGGCCCTCTGTGGAAGGCTCCTGCCCTGTTACCTGTTTTCTCCCTCTACCAGTGTCCACCCCATTTGACTTTCTGAGTGAGGATTGATCATTTTACCCAGGATCCTCCTTCTTGCTTAGCTTCTTTAGGTGTACAGATTTTAGTATGCTTATCTAATGTTATATGTTTAATATCCACTTATAAGTTAGTGTATACCGTGTGTGTCTGCTTCTGGGATATCTCACTCAGGATGATCTTTTCTAGTTCCCACCATTTGCCTGCAGATTTCATGATTTCCTTGTTTTTCATTGCTGAGGAGTATTCCATTGTACCATAATTTCTGTATCCATTCCTCAGCTGAGGGACATCTGGGTTGTTTCCTGATTCTGGCTATTATGAATAAAGCTGCTATGAACATGGTTGAGCAAATGTCCTTGTAGACTTGAATATCTTTTGGATATATGCCTAGGAGTGGAATAGCTGGATCTTGAGGAAGCACTATTCCTAATTGTCTGAGAAAGCATCAGATTGATTTCCAAAGTGGTTGTACAAGTTTACATTTCCACCAGCAATGGAAGAGGGTTTCCCTTTCTCCACAACCTCTCCAGCATGTGTTGTCACTTGAGTTTTTGATCTTAGCTATTCTGATGGGTGTAAGGTGAAATCTCAGGGTTGTTTTGATTTGCATTTCTCTGATGACTAAGGACGTTGAGCATTTTTTAAAGTGTTGCTCTGCTAATCTATATTCCTCTACAGAGACATAGCTATCCTCATATCTAATAAAACAGACTTTCAAGCAAAATTAATCAAAAAAGATGAAGAAGGGCACTTCATTCTCATCAATAAAAACTCCAGGAGGACATTACAATTCTGAACATCTATGCCCCCGATACACCTACATTTGTAAATGAAATATTATTAAAGCTTAAATTACACATCAATCCCAACACCTTAAGAGTGGGAGACTTCAACACTCCACTCTCAGCAAGGGACAGATTATCTAGACAGAAGCTAAATAGGGAAATAATGATACTTACAGAGGTCCTAAATCAGAAGTACGATCATTTTAGCTATAGTATGTTTTAAATTTTTAAAAATTATTCACACGTACTTGTGTAGGAAATCATGTATGTGACAGTGAGGTACAATGTAAAAAATAGAAACAATTTCTGAACCTGATATTCAGCTCCCTAATGACTAACAATTACATTGATTTTTTTCTACTCCAAGTCAGTTTTTGTTTTTATTTTTTGGAATTTCTGGTTAAGTAGACTTCAGTATTCGTAATAGTTATTACATAGGTGTGCAGCATATGTAGTAAATATGTTATCCTCCTATCTATTTCTTTAGACATACAATGAAAATCTAAGTGGGCTTTTACTGCTATGATTTTTGGTGCCTCATTTGTAATGTCATCATCTAATGTGTTAGATGTAGCAGTAGTTGAACATTAGATATAGTGGACTCTTTGGTGGAAAATTAGATTTCTAGTTTACAGTCAAAACATGACGTGGTTATAAACATTATTATGAAAACTTCCTGACTGACATCTAGAAGAGTTCCCTAGGTGGTGACTTGCTGGGATGCAGGCTGTCTGAGTCTTCAGACATAATAGGTGATGACGAACTGATTTACATGTTAGTGTGAGCAGTTTACAATCGCCCAGTGGAGCATAAGAGCTTCTCTTACAGAATGAACTCGGACGATAGTTATGAGCCTAACATTCTAGGCCAGGAACTTGAAGTTTAAAAATAGAGTAGACTTTTTTTAAAATGTATTATTATTATTATCATTTATCATAATTTGTTCAATTTGTTTCCCTACTATGGCCCGTTCCCTCTTCTCCTCCCAACTCACCCTCCCTCTTTCTTCTCCCCCTATGCCTGTCCTCTAGTCCACTGATAGGGGAGGTGCTCCTCCCCTTCATTTTGACCCTAGCCTATCAGGTCTCATCAGGACTGGTTGCATTGCCCTCCTCTGTGGCCTGGCAAGGCTGCACTCCCCAGGGAAGGTGATCAGAGAGCCTGTCACTGAGTTCATGTCAGAGAAAGTCCATGCTCCCTTAGTAGGCACCCCACTTGTAGATTGACTATACATTTGAGCCAGGGTTTTAAGTCCTCTCCATGCATTGTCCTTGGTTGCAGTATCAGTTTCTTCAGGGCCCCCAGGGCTCAGTTTTATTGGCTCTGTTGGTCTCCTTTTGGAGCTCCTGTCCCCTCCATGTCTTTTTATCTCCCCCTTCATTCCTAAGATTCCCTATACTCTGCCCAAAATTTGGCTGAGTCTCAGCCTCTCATTAAAAATCTCGATCAGCTGAGTCTTTCAGAGGGTGACTGTGGTAGGCTCCTGTCCTGTTCTCTGTCTTCTCCTGCTTCCAATGTCTATCATATTTGTCTTTCTGAATGAGGACTGAGCATCTTCCCTGGGGTTTTCCTTGTTGTTTAGCTTCTTTAGGAGTATGGATTTTAGTATGTTAATCCTATATTATATGGCTAATATGAACTTATGAGTGAGTATATACAATGTGTGTCTTTCTGCTGCTGGGTTACCTCACTCAAGATGATCTTTTCTAGTTCCCACCATTTGCTGCAAATTTCATTATAAGTCATGAACTTTGGTTCAGAGAGAATTCATGCTTTCAGAAAGCGTATAGCTAGTTATTCTCTCATTGGGATGTAAAGCTTTGTGTTCTGAGTTCCCTTCTAATGGACATTTGTTCAAGGCACATGCTTCCTACCAATATGTGGAATCCCTCAGAAGTGGGAGATACAAACTAGGAATTAATGTATATTTAACTGTACTTTTGAGGAAGTCATTGTTTTCCCATGAATTATGACTACAGAAATGTTCATCATATTGAATTTTCTGGAAGATATACACAATACTGAATATTGTGCTTAAAAGACCAGAAAGACTACATTATTGGCTGCAGCTAAAGAATGGAATTATTATAAAATAATCTAAAAAAGTGTAAATGATTTATTTGACCAAACAGAAGACTTATGCTTATTAACAGTTTGACCATGAGTTCCCAGGTCTGAGAAAACTGTTGACCATTATTTTCCAAACTTCTGGATTTGGAGGAAAATCAAGAGCCAATACGGCAAATTATCTACATTTAAAAAAAAAAAGCTTTTTATAGTAAGTATCAGAAATAAGGTGTTTCTTTCATTGTTATTATATACATTATGCATTTATCTCTTTGTGTATGCATGTGACATAGGCAGTATTCCATCATGACTTTCTTTCTTACAACTTACAGGTTTCACATTGATTTCAATTATGGCTGCACAAACACTATATTTCAAATCAAGCTATGACCAGTGTTTCCACTTTATTTTTATTGAACACAAAAAGAAAGATTCAGTTTTCTGAAAAATTATGAAGAAAATCACCAATTTTATGTCTAGGAACAAAAAGAATTACTGAGAGAAGCAGACATACTACTTATTGAGGGTCTTGCAAAGAATTGTTTCATAACTCTTACTGCAATAACATTTTGAAAGGAAGATTATTCTAACTCCACACTGTCTTTAAATTTAAATTATTTTATCATAAAACATTTAATGAACAGATATTGGATATAACTTTGAAGAGACAATATTTATAGCAGGGCTTCTTCAGCATTTTTCTCTCATAACTTCATTTTTTTTTTACAAAATGTTTTACATTACTCCAGTTATACAGGTGTATAAAATAGGCATACAAATCATTTACTCATAACACATCATACATTTATTTTAAAACAATTTGATTGTGTGCATTATTTTACTGCTTATTAAAGACTAGAAGAAATTTTGTTAATGGATTAGATGTGTTTATTAATTCTTTACATAAAGAATTGGTACTCGTGTGGATATTTGTTACTACAAGACAGAGTACAGCTACAACATCACTTTTATAAATATTTTGATGCTGGATTTATCAGTGTTGATAATGCCACTTCAAAAAACTTATAACAAAATGGCTAAAGCAAGTTTTTCTCCATTTCAGAAATAGTTTAAAATTCTATTTTAAACTGAAGCCAAATTTTATTTAGTTGATTTTTTCACACTGAAATCAACAACTCTTGAACGAAATTTTTCCATTATTATTATTATTATTATTGCAATTTATTCACTTTGTATCCCAGTTGTAACCCCCTTACTCATCCCCACTCTCACCTCTCTCCTTCTTCCTCCCCTATCCATCACCCAGATTCCAGTGACAGGGGAAGACCTCCTCTCCTACTGTCTGACACTAGCTTATGAGATCCCATCAGGACCGTCTGGATTCTCTTCCTCTGTGGGCTGGCTAGGTTGCCCCACCAGGAAGAAGTGATTATGGAGCAGGCAACCTAGTTAATGTCAGAGACTGTCTCTTCTCCCTTTCTAGGGAAAACACATGGAGACTGAGCTGCCTATGGGCTACATCTGAGAAGGGGTCTTGGTTCTCTCTATGCATAGTCTTTGGTCAATGTATCAGTCTCTGCACTACCCCCTGTGCCCAGCAAATTTTTTTTTTTTGCTTTGTTGCTCTCCTGTGTGGCTCCTGTCCCCTCTAGATCCTTCTATATTCTCCTTCTTCTGTAAGACCCCTGTGCTCTGTCCAATGTTTGGCTATGAATTTCTATATCTGCTTCAATCCCCTGATGAGTGGAGTCTTTTTGAGGACATCTGAGGTAGACTCCAGTCCTGTTCCCTCTCTTCTACCTCTTCCAGTGGAAAAATGCTTAATTCTCATTCAGAAGGGAAAACAGAATATATATATTTTTAATCAAGTATGTTAGTACAGTACAACCCAAAGTTGTATTAATTTGACACATGCTTGGGAATGGTCACAGAAATATCTTAGAAATCTTTGGATGCTTAATTGAAGCATTGTGTTTCTATAAGAGCAGAAAGTTTGCATGGACGGAGCTTGTGTATCTCATGTAGCATTCTTGCTTTGGCATTCTGTGTTGTGGTGGCATGTAGTGTCTGTCCACTTTCATGTTCAGAAGCAGGGATGAAATAGAGCAGTGTGATTCAGAATGAGCAACCTTTGAGAGAAGGACCTCATACTCATTAAATGATTGATTTTGAATTAATATTTGATCATTTAACATCCAGAAATCATTGACTCTTGCCAAGTTGTTTGCAATCCCCACATTCAGTTACAAGGTTTCCTATAGGGTCATGACTACAATTTGCATAACTTTTATAAGAACAAACCACCAAGGCATTTGTGATTTTTTTTTCCAAAACATCTTGTGATATCAGATCAAATAACTAATTTAGCTTTCTCTTGATGCATTTTTGTTACTTTGTCAAAATCACCTTTTCAGATTCATTATTAGATTCATGGAAATGATGTTATGTTTTCAAAATGTCTGAATTTGACCAACTTAAATACAATTTTTGTAGATTTTCATAATTTTTTTAACTTTTTAAAATGTTTTATTAATTACACTTTATTCACTTTGTATTCCCCCATGAGCCCCTCCCTCCTCCCCTCCTGATTCCAACCTCCCTCCCCTTTCTGCATGCATGCCCCTCCCCAAGTCCACTGAGGTTCTCCTAGACTTCTTTCTGATCATAGTCTATTAGTTTTCATCAAAAGTGGCTGCATTGTCCTCTTCTGTGGCCTGGTAAGGCTGCTCCCCACTCAGGGGGAGGTGATCAAAGAGCAGGCCAATCAGATTATGTCAGAGGCAGTCCCTCTTCCCATTACTATGTAACCCACTTGGACACTGAACTGCCATGGGCTACATCTGTGCAGGGGTTCTAGGTTATCTCCATGCCTGGTACTTGGTTGGAGTATGAGTCTCTGGGAAGACCCCTGTGTTCAGATTTTCTTGTTCTGTTGTTCTCCTTGTGGAGTTCCAGTCCTCTCCAGATCTTACTACTTCTCACTTCTTACATAAAATTCCATTCACTCTGCCCGACAGTTGGGCATCAGGCTCAGCATCTGCTTTGATAGTCTGCAGGGCAGAGGCTTTCAGAGGCCCTCTGTGGGAGGTTCCTAGTTTGTTTCCTGTTTTATTCTTCTTCTGATGTCTATCCACTTTGCCTTTCAGGATGGGGATTGAGAGTTTTAGTTACGGTCCTCTCTCTTGCTTAGTTTCTTTAGATGCACAGATTTTAGTGGGTTTGTCCTATGTTGTATGTCTATATGAGTGAGTATATAGCATGTGTGTCTTTTTGCTTCTGGGACAACTCACTCAGGATGATCCTTTCCAGGTCCCACCATTTACCTGCAAATTTCATGATTTCCTTATTTTTCATTGCTGAGTAATACTCCATTGTATAGATGTACCACAATTTCTGTATCCATTCTTCAGTTGAGGGGCATCTGGGCTGTTTCCAGCTTCTTGCTATTACAAATAAAGCTGCTGCAAACATGGTTGAGCAAATGTCCTTTTTGTGTACTTGAATCTCTTTTGGATATATGCCTAGGAGTGGTATGGCTGGATCTTGAGGAAGCGCTATTCCTAGTTGTCTGAGAAAGTGCCAGATTGATTTCCAGAGTGGTTGTACATGTTTACATTCCCACCAGCAGTGGAGAAGGGTTCCCCTTTCTCCACAACCTCTCCAGCATGTGTTGTCACTTGAGTTTTTCATCTTGGCCATTCTGATGGGTGTAAGGTGAAATCTCAGGGTTGTTTTGATTTGCATTTCCCTAATGGCTAATGAGGTTGAGCATTTCTTGAAGTGCTTCTCTGCCATTCGATATTCCTCTATTGAGAATTCTCTGTTCACCTCTGTTCCCCATTTTTTTAAGTGGATTACTTGGTTTTCTGCTTTTCAGCTTCTTTAGTTCTTTATATATACTGGATATGAGTCCTCTGTCAGATAAAGTTTCGTGAGGTCCCATTTATTGATTGTTGCTCTTAGAGCCTGCGCTGTTGATGTTCTGTTCAGGAAGCTTTCTCATGTACCAATGAGTTCTAGGGTATTCCCCAGTTTTTTTTCTAGCCGATTTAATGTGTCTGGTTTTATGTTGAGGTCTTTGATCCACTTGGACTTCAGTTTTGTACAGGGTGATAAATATGGATCTACTTTCATTTTTCTACATGTAGACATCCAGTTAGACCAGCACCATTTGTTGAAGATGCTATCTTTTTTCCATTGTATCGTTTTGGCGTGTTTGTCAAAGATCAGGTGTGCATAAGTGTGTGGGTTTATTTCTGGGTCCTATGTTCGGTTCCATTGATCCACCTTTCTGTTTCTATGCCAGTACCATGGAGTTTTTAAAACTGTTGCTCTATAGTACAACTTAAGATCAGGGATGGAGATACCTCCAGAAGATCTTTTATTGTAGAGGATTGTTTTAGCAATTCTGGGTTTCTTGTTATTCCATATGAAGTTGAGAATTTTTCTTTCCAGTCTGTAAAGAATTTTGTTGGTAATTTGATGGGAATTGCACTGAATCTGTAGATTACTTTTGGTAAGATGGTCATTTTTACTATGTTAATCCTGCCAAGCCATGAGCATGGGAGATCTTTCCATCTTCTCATATCTTCTTCTAATTCTTTCTTCAGAGACTTGAAATTTTTTTTTTCATACAAGTCTTTGACTTGCTTGGTTAGGGTTACTCCAAGGTACTTTATGTCATTTGTGGCTATTGTGAAGGGTGTTGTTTCTCTAATTTCTTTCTCAGCCCTTTTGTCTTTTGTATACAGGAGGGCTACTGATTTTTTGGAGTTAATTTTGTATCCGGCCACTTTGCTGAAGGTGTTTATCAGTTGTAGGAGTTACCTGGTAGAGTTTTTGGGTCACTCATGTATACTATCATATCATCTGCAAATAGTGATAATTTGACTTCTTCCTTTCCAATTTGTATCCCCTTAATCTCCTTCAACTGTCTTATTGCTCCAGCAAGGACTTCCAGAACTATGTTGAAGAGATATAAAAAGAGTGGGCAGCCTTGTCTTGTCCCTGATTTCAGTGGGATTGCTTTAAGTTTCTCTCCGTTCAGTTTGATGTTTGCTATATGCTTGCTGTATATCACCTTTACTATGTTTAGATATGTGCCTTTTATCCCTGATCTCTCCAATACTTTAAACATGAATGGATGTTGGATTTTGTCAAATGCTTTTCAGCATCTAGGGAGATTATCATGTGTTTTTTTTTTCTTTCAGTTTGTTAATATGGTGGATCACATTGATGGATTTCCGTATATTGAACTACCCCTGCATTCCTTGGTCATGGTGAATGATATCTTTGTTGTGTTCTTGTATTCGGTTTGCGGGTATTTTGTTGAGTATTTTTGCATCAATGTTCATAAGGGAGATTGGCCTGAAGTTCTCTTTTTTTGTTGGGTCTTTGTGAGGTTTAGGTACCAAGATGACTGTGGCTTCATAGAATGAGTTTGGTAATGTTCCTTCTGTTTCTATTTTGTTGAATAGTTTGAAGAGAAATGGAGTTAGCTCTTTTTTGAATATCTGGTAGAATTCTGCACCGAAACCATCAGGTCCTGGGCTTTTTTTGGATGGGAGACTTTCGATGACTGCTTCTATTTACTTGGGGGATATAGGACTATTTAATTGATTTACCTGGTCCTGATTTAACTTTGGTAAGTGGAATCGATCAAGAAAATTTTCCATTTCATTTAGATTTTCAAATTTTGTTGCTTATAGACTTTTGACTTAAGTCTTACTGATTGTTTGGATTTCCTCTGTGTCTGTAGTTATGTCCCCCTTTTCATTTCTGATTTTGTTTATTTGGACGGTGTCTCTCTGCCTTTTAGTTAGCTTGGCTAAGGGTTTGTCGATCTTGTTGATTTTCTCAAAGAACCAGCTCTTGGTTTTATTGATTCTTTGAATTGTTTTATTTGTTTCTAATTGATTGATTTCAGCCCTGAGTTTGATTATTTCCAGCCGTCTACTCCTTTTTGGTGTGTCTGCTTCTTCTTTTTCTAGGGTTTTTAAGTGAGCCATTAAGTTGCTTGAATGAGTTGTCTCGAATTTCTTCTTGAAGGCACTTAGTGCTATGAACTTTCCTCTTAGCACTGCTTTCATTGTGTCCCACAGTTTTAGGTATGTTGTGTCTTCGTTTTCATTGAGTTCTAGGAAGACTTTAATTTCTTTCTTTATTTCTTCCCTGACCCAGCTGTCATTTAGTAGCAAATTGTTCAGTTTCCATGTGTGTGTATGCTTTTTGTTATTTCTGTTGTTGTTGAGGTTCAGCTTTATTCCATGGTGATCAGACTGGATACAAGGGATTATTTCAATCTTCTTGTATCTGTTGAGGCTTGCTTTGTGACCAACTATATGATCTATTTTGGAGAAGGTTCCATGAGGTGCTGAGAAGAAGGTAAATTCTTTTGTGTTTGGGTGTAAGGTTCTGTAAATGTCTGTTAGGTCCATTATTTTCATTACTACTCTACAGTTCCAGCAAACATATAATATCTCATTAGATTTTTACTATTTTCACATTCCTAATTCATCAAAAATCAGTAGCATTTACCTAAGGACTTTTGTTTGCTAAAATACTTGTTGAATTATCTTTTTCTTTAATGGTAGCTTTATTTTCTTGATTCCTATAGTTTTAAACTTCTACTATTTTAAATACCATGTAAAATATTGTAATGATAGAATAAATGTCTGTACTCTCAATTTTATTTAATGTTCAAAGACTGTGACTTTGTTATTATTTTAATGTTTCCAAATAAAATAATATTGTATTTGTCTTATACTTAAATTATGAACATGTTAATTATTTTACATGTTCAATATGTATATATGAAGAATAAATGTGCATATAGGCATGCATAGACACATAAATAGTTGTGCAAATTATTTGCTCATACAATTTTCCTATAAAGCCTAAATGTGTGGACTCCCATTTTAATTTGAATTGCCAACCTAATATACCCCTTTCCCAAACCTACTACTCACAACATATAAAAACATACAAATAGTAGCACCATATAGTCACCATATAGTCACATAAGGATAAATCAATTTAGCTAAATTTAATTTTTGCTCTGTTTAGTTAAACTAACTAAACTAACAAAATGTAGTGGTATGTTATGCAGCATTTAAGAGAACTTGCTGTATTGGCTATTTTGTTCAGTGTAATCTCCAAACTCCTTCATTCATTCCACTCCTTGTTGAATTACTACTATTATAATAATTTAGCATAGGATTTGATTCTTCTTAAATAAATGGATCTTCAAACATCTTAAATGTCATAATACATGAATTTTATTGATTGAAATATTTATTACAATGTATTCACTTTGTATCACAATTGTAGTTCCCTTCCTCATCTCCTCCCAGTCCCACCCTCCTTCCCTCTTCTATCACTATGCCCCTCCCCTAGTCCACTAATAGGGGAGGTCCTCCTCCCCTAATACCTGATCTTAGCCTATCAGTTCAGGAGACAATTAAAACCCAAGTATCTGGGCCAAGGGGGTTCTGAAGAGACCTATGCACCAACCAAGGACCATGCATGGAGAGGAGCTAAAGCCCTTGCTACGATATACACCATAGATTGGTAGTTCAGTCTCCATGTGTAAGGGTAAGGGTAGGAGCAGTTATCTCATACATGGATTTAGTGGCCAGTTCTTTGATCACCTCCTCCTGGGGTGGGGCAGCCTTGCCAGGCCACAGAGGAAGAGTATGCAATCATAATACATGAATTTTTAAAATGAACAAAAACAGTAAAATTTTAGACCAGATGGAAGGAGATAGCTCAGTTGGTAAAGCGCAGGAAACACAAGCATGAAGACTGAGTTAAGAGCCTCAGAACTCATGGGAAACTGGGGTAGCATGCTTCGGAAATCTCGCCACTAGTGGATTGTGGATCACAATGCTGAAGTTCATTGTCCAGTCAGTATAAATGAATCCATGAGCTTAATTTTCAACAACAGATCGTATCTCAAAAGCATGAAGATGGAGAGAAACCAAGGAAATACATTTGACACCAACCTCTGGCCTCCAGAATACACTGTCTTAGTTTCCCTTCCATTTACTGTGAAAAAATATACTGATAAAGCAACTTGAAGACAAAGTGTTGATTTGGTTCATGATCCCAGATTACAGTCCATCCATCTATTGAAGCATCAGGAACTTGAAGCAAGTCATGAACCTCATCCACATTCAAAAGCAGAGAACAATGAATCAATGTTTACATGCCAGTTCTCAAGGTTTTTGTTTGTTTGTTTGTTTTCATTCAGCCTGGTCTTAGCCCATGAAATAGTACAGTTCACATTCAGGCTAGATATTTCCAGCACAATTAACCCATTTAAGAAAATCCCCTGAGAGACAGAGGGCTGACTAGCTTAGCTATAACACTCAGGTCCAGATCTAGGGCCCTGACATGGCACACCCCCAAAATCTTTATCATCCTCAAACAGTTGAGACTTGTGAAAGAGCCAGCCTTGCTATTCCAAAGCTGCAGGATCTCCATGATAGAGGACAACAAAAGCATAAATGGGAGGGGTCTTGATGAAATTCCAATATTGCTGGTGTCATAGAATCCAGAGATCTTAAACCAGACCAACGACTCATTGCAATGAACATTTGCAAATGAAGATGTGTGGACATACTGTGAGACACACTGTGACACACTACAGCTTCCACAGTGAGATGTTTTCTATGCTTTGCTTTTTTTTTTGTGTGTGTGTGTGTGTTTCACTTGGCAGTGAGAGGGCAGATATAAAGTGACGGAGAGATGAGAGGGACTAAGGTACACGATGTGAAACTCACAAAAAAAAGTTTTTGAAAAAGAGAAGAGGAGGAAGGAGAGGAGATCCTTTGCAAGCATTCCTTCATGTCATTAGGACTCTCAGGTTATTCTATATTGGGTCAAGTGGAAAATTAAGATTGATCATCATTCAAAACGACGTGCATGTACACATGCATGCATATTTCTACATACAACATAATATGCAAACAAACAAATTATTAAAACCTTATTTTAAACACAATAACTAAACAGTGGTACATATCATAGGTGGGACCTCATGAGAAGGGCAGAAAATTACAGTACATAAGCAATTGAAAAAAGGTGTCCCATTATATTTCCTCCTTTGTGCAAAGGCTACGGACGGATTTTAACTACAGATTATGATTCAGATGATCTGAGGTAGTCAGTGATGTGTAGCACTGTAGAAAGCCTAATGCTTTAGGTCTTTTTATATGTAAAATAGAGGTGATAATTGTTTTAAGCTTATTAAAATGAGTTACTCTACGTGACAGCTTTCAAAGGGTTGTTAGTGTAAATGAACCTCCAATAAGTAAAAACCGTCACTATATATTATTATTGATAATAATTATTCATGTTCAATTTTTAAACACTTCTATTCTTAGGTATCTTTGCCCTTTATTTTAACTAAAATTCTTTGGCACAGAGAAAGCAAGTAACAGCTAATGTAATGTCTTTCATTTCCTTCTTTCTCTCCTAAACATTACTGATCCAATGACTGGAATGCATTAAAAGTGCATTAAGCCATTGAAAACAAGAAAAAGCACAAAATGATGCCAAGTCATTGGACTGACTGCCTAGAGATATTTCTTTTTCTTGGTAAAAAAGGATCTTTTTTCAGTAAATATAAGGGCTAAATAGCAATGATTTATGATGATTGAAGATTAGCTAACCACTAGAATTTGAATTTCCAAGAAAACTGATAAGGGCCAGGATAAAATTATATTCTAAGTAACACTGATCCTGCTGTAGGCTGGAACACTTGAAGATTAACCAAAATGTCATCATTCATTCTCCTAGTTAAAAAAAAATCTTTTATTTTCCATCTGCACTCATTTTTAATTTCCTTGGAATAAAGTCTTCAGAAGTAAAACAAAACAAAACAACAACAACAAAAAACAGACACATTGCATCTCCTCTGAAGGCTACATTCCAGAAGACCAAGAAAATAATTAGACATCTAATATAGAATAACATACTAAAATCTGTACACCTAAAGAAGCTAAGCAAGAAGGAGGACCCTGGGTAACATGATCAATCCTTACTCAGAAAGACAAATGGGGTCGACATTGGAAGCAGGAGAAAACAAGAAACAGGACAGGAGCCTACCACAGAAGGCCTCTGAAAGACTTTATCCAGCAGTGTATCAAAGCAGATGCTGAGACTAATAACCACACCTTGGGCAGAGTGCAGAGAATTTTAGAATAGAAGGGGAAGTTAGTAAGACCCTAGGGAGTATAGGAGCTTCACAAGGAAAGCAACAAAACCAAAAAAATCTGGGCACAGGTGTCTGATACTCTAACCAAGGACCATTCATGGATATTACCTAGAATCCCTGCTCAGATGTAGCCCATGGCAGATCATTCTTTAAGTGGGCACCCTAGTAAGGGGAACAGGGACTGTCTTTGACATAAACTCAGTGGCTGGCTTTTTGATCACCTCCCCCTGATGGAGGAGCAGCCTTGTAAAGTCACAGAGAAGGGCAATGAAACCAGACCTGATAAGCTAGGTTCACATGGAAGGGGAGGAGGATATCCCTTATCAGTGGACTTGGAGAGGGGTATGGGAGAAGATTAGAAAGGGAGGGTGGGATGGGGAGGCATGAGGGGTGGGGCTACAGCTGAGATACAAAGTGAATAAACTGTAATTAATATATGAAAAATAAAATTTAATTAAAAAAGAAAATAAATCAAATGAATTATCTATTCTTTTAAAATTGTAAACATATATCTATTAATATATGTATATGTACATATATTTTAATTATGCTGAAGAACTTCTCTATTTTGGGGAATTGTATGTCCTCCTTTAGGAGATGACTTTATATTTCTGTCTGACACAAGAGCTATACAAGGAAGGAAGGAAAGAAGGAAAGAAGGAAGGAAGAATCGATTTATTCTGTCTGTTTGAAGGTCTAGGTTAACATGGCAGGGAAATGGTGGTGGCAGTGGGAGTATGAGGCATTAGCTTACAAACTGTTTGCAGTAAGAAAACAGAGTAAGGAATGCTGGTCCTCAGTTTCCTTTTCCAATGGAGCCTACCACAGAGGGCCTCTGAAAGACTCTACCTAGCAGTGTATCAAAGCAGATACTGAGACTCATAACGAAACCTTCTGCAGAGTGCAGGGAATCGTATGAAAGAAGGGGGAGTTAGTATGACCTGGAGAGGACAGGAGCTCCACAAGGACCAAATATATCTGGGCACAGGGGTCTTTTCTGAGACTGATGCTCCAACCAAGGACCATGTATGTATATAACCTAGAACCTCTGCTTAGATGTAGCTCATTATCCAAATGGGTACCCTAGTAAGGGGAACAGGGACTGTCTCTGACATGAACTCAGTGGCTGGATCTTTGATCTCCTCTCCACTCCTCAAGGGAAGAGCAGCCCTGCTAGGCCACAGAGGAGGACACTACAGCCAGGCCTGAAAATACCTGATAAACCAGGATCAGTTGGAAGGGGAAGAGGACCTCCCCTAGCAGTAGACTTGGAAAGGGGCAGGGAAGAGATGAGAGAGGGAGGAAGGGATTGAGGGGGAATGAGGGAGCGCGATACAGCTGGGATACAAAGTTAATAAACTGTAAATAATATTAAAAATTTTTAAAAAAGAAAATGTGCAGGATGAAACTTATGATGGCTTCCCACCTCATAAACATGATAAAAAAAAAAAAAACTCTTTCAGATACATCCAGAGGTTTGTCTCCAGGGTGATTATAGATCCTGCAAAGCTGCCAGTCAATGGTCACCATCATAAGTCTGTGTCTAAACATATCAGTATGATATCTAAACATATCATTTTTAAGCAAAACACTTTCAACCCCTTGCTCTTATAAGTGTAATGATAATGTCATAATGCAAAATGCATTCACTACAACATCAAATGTCCTTATAGTTCCTAACCGCTCCAACACTGTTAAAAATATTAGAATTTTTGAGTCTTGATGAAAACTTCTCACTGTGTGAGCTTGTAAAATCAAAATAAAAATGCATAATTAATGTAAAATGTATTGATGAAAGATTTTTGTTGCAATGGGGAGGAATGGGAGGTTAACAATGGAAGATTACATCAAAGTGATATGTAACCAAGCAGAGCAAATGCAAAACCCTGTAGCTCCAGCACCAGATGGTACTTCCCATGGGAAAGCCCAGCCTTCAAAGTACATAGGTAGTCTGGCCCCAGCTCTTCCACTTGACTCAGCTCTGTGCCTGTAGCTCTCTTGCTTGTGTATTATGATCATGACGTCACCAACGTTCTGGAGTCTCCATAACAATTTATGCTCTCCCTTACCAGATTCACACAGTGACCTCTCTTAACCTTCTTCTGCAAGGACTCAGATTTGGCCACACATTGCTATGCTTCCCTGGAACCACGGTACAACCTTCCTCCTTCTCATGCCATATGGTAAATATTCCAAGTTCTGTTGCCATCATGAGATGCAGCCTAACCTCATGGATTGATTAAGGAAGCCTTGCATGCTATATCTAGAGAAACACTTTTCTAGACAGGTGTTTCTAAGAGGGGAAATCCCTTCACTGGTAATTTTCGTTACAGCTCTTTCCTTCATTTTTTCTTTAAAAAAAAAAAAAACATTTTAAATTACAATATAACTACAATATTTCTTTATTCCATCCTTCTCTTTTCTCCCTCCAGCCCTCCCAACATCTTTCCTCTGACTCCTTCCATTTTCTGCCTTTCACTTTCATATTAATAACCTCCATACCAGGAAGCCTGAAATAAAAGTCTCTCATAGAAATAAATGCCTCTTTTTCTTTCAAGTTCACAGAGTTTCACACATTTAAGCTCTCAGTGGATAGAAGAATGTGAATTAAAAGTTATGTATTTGAGACTCAACTTGGCAGCGGATGGAATTGTGACAGCTAATACTGATTATCAACTTAACAAGATCTGGAAGTTCCTAGGAGACAAACCTCAGCATATCTGACAGTTCTTGTACTGGGTTGAGACAAAAGACCCACTCTAAACATGGGTGGTATCATTCCTGGAGGTGGTGTCCCAGACTGAATATAAAAGTAAAGGTTCTTGGAGAAGTGCTGTGCATCTCTGTCTGCCTCCTGACTGCAGACAAAATGTAACCAGTTACCTCATATTCCCCCTCCAGGACTTTCTCTCCATGATCAATGTAACCTCAAACTGCGAGCAGAGGTAAGTCCTTCCTTCAGATGTCTTCTCAGCAATGAGAAACAACTAATGTTCCGTCACCCCATAAAGAGGTGCACTTACACTATTATTTGTTCAGACATGAGGGGATAAAATCAATTCAGAGGACAAAAATAATATTTACAGATAAGATTATTAAATTTCTAGCTATTTAGTCTACACTAATCTCAAAATCTTTGTGACACCTACACAATTTTTTTTCTAGATTGAGTTAAGTAAAAGTCAAAGTGACTGAAATTAAAGGGAAGTGAGCAACTGCATCTTAAAGAATGAAAGTGACCCAACCTCACGGAAATTGAGTAACTATGTTATGAAGACAGAAACTTAAAATTCATAAAAACATGATCAAAAGACAATAATTCAGAAAGTACTGTAACCAGAAAATTACGCATTCAAGTCTGCCTGACTCAATGTCCTATAGGGTCACAGAGGCCTGACTCATTTTGCAAAGACTGCTTCACTCTCTACTGAATCTGTGAGTGGCTTAAGACCAGAGATCTGTAAAGAGCTGTACTGTAGAATTTGGCAGAAGGGTTTGAATGTATTTCAATTTCTTTTGTTTTGTTTTACTTTGTTTGTGGGGGACATCAGGAGAAGAAGAAAACAGGAAACAAGTTAGGAACCTGCCACAGAGGGCCTCTGAAAGGCCCTGCCCTGCAGACTAACAAAGCAGATGCTGAGACTTATGGCCAAATGTTGGGCAGTGTGCATGGAATCTTATGAAAGAAGTGAGAAATAGTAAGATCTGGAGAGGACAGGAACCACACAAGGAGAGCAACAGAACCAGAAAATTTGAACACAGGGGTCTTTCCAAAGACTCATACTCCAAGCAAAGACTATTCATGGAGATAACCTAGAACCCCTGCAAAGATGTAGTCCATGGCAGTTTAGTGTCCAAGTGGGTTCCATAGTAATTGGAAGAGGGACTGCCTCTGACATAATCTGATTGGCCTGCTCGTTGATCACCTCCCCCTGAGGGGGGAGCAGCCTTACCAGGCCACAGAAGATGACAATGCAGCCACTCCTGATGAGATTTGATAGATTAAGATCAGAAGGAAGGAGAGGGGGACCTCCCCTATCAGTGGACTTGGGGAGGGGCATGCATGAAGAAGGGGGAGGGAGGGTGGGATCGGGAGGGGAACAGGGAGGGGTTTATGGGGGGATACAAAGTGAATAAATTGTAACTAAGAAAAGTTAAAAAAAATAAATCGACTAAAAAAAAGAAAAAGAAAGAAAGAAAACATATTCCTTCCACAAATGTTTCTGTCATTTTCTTAAAACTCTCTTAAGAATAGCTGTTGATGAGTGTGTTTCTCTGTCTGCAGTGTCTGCAATTCCAGTAAAGCAGTTAGGTCAGTATATAACAAGATCACTTTTTTGACTTTCCTTTTCTTTTCCTTCCTTTCTTTCTTTTATTTTTAACATTTATGTATTATGTGGGGGGGAGGGGTGGGGTGGTCATATACACATGTAGAAGTCAGAGTATAAGTTGCTGGTACTAGTTCTTCCCGTTCATATTGTTCATATTCATGACAGTTCCAGGATCACAGGTCATCAGGCTCAGTGCCAAGCACTTTTTCCCACTCAGCCATCTTCCGAGCCCAAGAAAATGTTAATTTCCATTTTTTTTGTGTGTGTTATATGGCTTGACAATTTTCAAATTACTATTTAACTGAAAAACAGAAAATTTTGGTCAGTAGAGATGTGATACATGTGTGTGTGCTCACAAGTGTGAGAAAAAGAACCAGTATGTGATGGTGAGTGCAGTGTGTGTGTGTGTGTGTGTGTGTGTGTGTGTGTGTGTGTGTGTCTTGTTGTTGTATGGATCAGTGTAGAAGGAAATCACATGCTGAAAAATGGGGCATTAGGCATCTGGAGAAGTTAGTAAATCCTTTTTAAATAAGTTTTTTCTCCTGAGAAGATACAGTATTATAAATATCATAAAACCATTAAAATACTCAATGAGATAATATAGAAATGTTTCTTAGTATAGTGTATGGCTAACAGTAAGTTATGAATATACTTTCTTAATCATTTAAAGTTATTATATTAATAAATGTTAGACGAAGAAAAGTTAGCTTATTTTTAAATCACTGTTGTTATTTTCAGAGTAGTTGAGGGTCTGTTTTCTAAAGATACGTATTAGTAACGACCTCATTTATTTTATTAGCTAACACATTATTATAAAACAAAACAAACCTAAGCAAAACAAAACAGGGCAAAACACAGAACTGGCAAAGCATTCAAGTGGGTTCTGCTTTGTCTAATGTGACCAGTGCTTAATTTTGTTCTCTCTCTCTCTCTACATTTCTTGAGGCATACCTTCATCCTGAAATGTCTTCTTTAGTCTTCTATTTTAGGTCTTTTATAAATGGGATGATAATCCACATATAAAACTTATACTTTTATCATTAATCAAATCCTTTGAATTCACTTTGACAGTTGCAGTTAGTTCACGTGTTTTGACCATTTGTGGTAGAATATAACCCACCACATAAACATGTATCGACTGATGGAAATATATCCACCGATGGAAAACAGAAGAGTATTCATTAGTTTTGAAGTGGTAACAAGGAAAGCATATCTACCTCAACAAAACCTATCTATAAGAACTTACTGTGTACTTTTGTGAAATATTGAAAGCATTTTTCCAACATTAGTTTGATAACATGATGCTATGCACAAACGCCTTTATTTGCTGTTAATGCAGAGCACACTTGATACAATAAGACAGGAAAATTGATGAACTTCATAAAACCAGAGACTTCTGGTATTTTGTTGTTGTTGTTGTTCAAAATCGTGGGTTATGAACAGTTTTGTTGCATTTTTAGGTACCTGTTTTTTTTTTTTATTGTTTAAGAAGTAAGAGTCTTACACATTCTGAAGAGAAAGCCACACTTTGACCAAGACTGCTTAATTATATGTCCTATATTTGAACCTGAACTCTCGGGGGGAGAAGAACTTGTATGGTCGCTAGACATCTTTGTTCAGCTTCCTAATATGGCCGTGTTCAATAAATCTCTGTTTTTCCCCTTAAAAAAAAAAAAAGAGGTAAGAGTCCCTTTCAATATATTTTCTAATCCCAACTTTCACATGCACTGGATTGAAACCTGCACAGTCTGTCATTACGTTAATATTAGTTTATATTGCTGGACTTCAAACATGCATATTGATTTAATATTTGAAGGCAAATACTTATTCCTGTCTAAGTTGGTTTATTGTATTCTTTACATTTATCTGAAATATATGAGTCACTGTTCAAACCCTAGCTCTTAGTTTTAGTTTTCATTTATTCATGGTTATACTCTGTCTACTGATTTTTACATTTTTATATTTAAGGTGTTCTTATGTCTTTTATGTTTTCCATACCATGAAATCTGTCTTCTTGGGTGTAGTCCTGTGCTTATTTGCTTACTCATTCATACTTAACTTTATAACTCAGAAAATCTTGTTTTAAATGTTTTTAAAATTTTTTCTCAGTTATGTATTTATTCATTTTACATCCTGTTTGCAGCCTCCTTCCCCCTCTACTTCCAGTCTCTTTGACCCTTTCTCCCTTTCCTCCTTCCCCTACATCTCCGAAAAGGGGATCCCTACCCAACCCTCCTTGGCACATCAGTTCTCATTAGGTCTAAGCTCATCCTCTTCCACTGAGGCTAGACAAGCCAGCCTAGCTGAGGGATAGTGATCCAAAAGCAGGCCCCACTCCACTTGCCAGGAGAACCACACTAGGCTACCCATTAGCTACAAATGTGTAGGGCACCTAGGTCCAGTCCATGCTCACTCTTTGGTTGGTGGTTCAGTCTGTAAGGGGCCTAGGTTAGTTGACACTATGTTAGTCTTTTGGTGGAGTTCCTGTCCTCTCTAAGTCCCTCCATCCTTACCCCTATTCTTCCACAAGACTCCTCATTCTCCATCTAATGCTTGACTGTGGTCCTCAGCATCTGTTTTTTTCTGCTGCTGGGTGGAGCTTCTCAGAGGACAATTATGGTAGGCTCCTGTCTGAAAGCACAGCAGAGTATCATTAATAGTGGCATGGTTTGGCTCCCTCCCATGGGTGGGTCAAAAGTTAAGCCAGTCATTGGTTGTTCATTCCCTCAATCTCTGCTCAACCTTTATTCCTGTAAATCTTGTAGGCACGATAAATTTTTGGTTCAAAGTTTTGTGGGTGGTTTGGTGACCCCCTCAGTCCACCAAAAGTCCTGCTTGCATAGAAGTGGCAACTTCAATCTCCATTTCTCCCACTTCTAGGAGTCTCAGCTAGAGTCACCCCCAAATCAAATCCTCTCAGGAGTTTACCCTGGCAAAGGTCTCCAGCTTGTCCCAGCGATGTTCCCTTGCCATGGGTTTCCTGTCTCTCTCTCAGCCCTCTCACTTTCTACCCCCAATATCCACACTCCAGATTCCCATCCTCTTTTCTCTCTCCAGATCCTCTCTCATCCAGTATCCTCTCTTTATCCACTTATGATGTTTATTCTATTTCCCCTTCTGAGTGAGAGTCAAGCACCCTCAATTGGACCCTCCTCTTCCTTAGCTTCTTTGGTTATCCTGTACTATATGGCTAATATCTACATATAAGTGAATGCATACCATGTGTGTCTTTCTACATCTGGGTTTTCTCACTCCTGATACTTTCTAGTTCTATCCATTTGCCTGCAAATTTCATGATGCTTTTGTTTTCAATAGCTGAGTGATATTCTATTGTGGAAATGTACCATAGTTCCTTTACATATTCTTCCGCTGAGGACAATCTGGGTTCTTTCCAGTTTCTGGCTATTAAAATTAAAGCTGCTATGAATATAGTTGAGCAAATGTCCTTGTTGTATAGTAAAGCATCTTTTGGGTATATGCTCAGGAGTGGTATAGTTGATTCTTGAGATATAGCTATTCTTAATTTTCTAAGAAATAGCCAGATCTTTCACAATGGTTGTAAAAGTTTGCACTCCCACCAGCAATGAAGGAGTGTTTGCCTTCCTCCACATTTTGCTAGCATGTGCTGTCAATTTAGTTTTTGATCTTAGCCATTCTGACATATAAGAATCTCAGAGGCAGGGAACAGATATGGAATCTCAGAGATGTTTTTATTTGCCCCTCTTGACTTACGATTCAGATTCATACTGTCCTTCAGACCCTTGCCCTCTGAGTCTCTGTGTTCTTTATTTATCTTTGTCTCTTTGTGGATAATTTCTTCAGATCTATCAACTAGTTTAAGAACTCTTGTTAAAACTGTTCATTCTTTGCATTTCCTAGTTCATTGGATCTCCAAATCAATTAAGTTTTAAAACTTATTCTGAAGTGTTTTGTTTTTGTTTGTTATTTTACATTTATTTTCATTAGTTAAGTAATTTAAATGCTCCATTTAATAGCATGAATGTCATATATTATAATCTATGTTTCTTGTTATTTATTTATTTTTTGCTGAAACACAACAAATGAACAGATTGAAGAAAGTGTTTTTGTCTTACAGGTTGCAGTCCAACATCAAGGAAAAGTAAGGCAGGAACTCAAATTTAGAGGTTGAAGTAGAAACCACAGAGGGATACTGCTCTTGGTTTGCCTTTTCTCACTACTCAGCTGCCCTCCCTAAGCACCCCAGTATCACCTGCCCAAGGGTAGTACTGACCATAGTAGGCTGCTCCCTCCACCATCACTTAGGGGATATCCCCCTAGGCCAAGCCAATAGAAGCAATCACTCAACTGAGGAAGTCTTTTCCCATGTGCTTCATGTTGAGAACGGAGGCTAACTATGATGGCCATCATTAGGTATCTGCAACTTCCTATACTGAAATCTAATCTTGTATATTGCTTCATGTATTCAGTAATTTTAGCAGTTCAACTCATGTCTGCATTGTCGGGGGACTTCTGGGACCTCCCTGAACAACAACTGAGGTGGCTAAGCACTTGCATGTTTAGTAACGCACAGCTTCCAATGACAGCATTATCCAACCCTTCTAACTTTTTAAACTTTTTAAATTTATATATTTTTAACTGAGTTACCAGCTAGTGGTTCTCCATTGGGCATTTTCATAAGCCTTCATTACGATTAATCTTTTTTCTCCGGGACCCCCTTGTTTCTCATAAACTCTCAGGGATTTGAGTGAGGGAAAGGATTAAATACTTAATTTATAAAAACTGGTGTACACTGCCATCGCTACAATCATGTGTGTAAATACGCCCAGCAACTCTCAGACTTTGTGTGTGTCAGTGTGTGTTTGTGTGTTTCGGGGTACTAGAACATTCACATAAATTCTAGTCTATAATTAAAGTGTTAGGCACTTATATACCACTTTTTTGAAGTGAGGAATTCTGTATTTTTAGATGAGAAAACTACACTGAGAAGATCATTACGTACTACTGTCGTAATAAAAGTATTCTTTTACATATTTTCAACAACTATGCCTTTTCCCAATACCAGCTCATGGAAACCATTTCTCTAATTGGTGCCTCTATAATTGTGACTATTTTTAATGTTTCACATGAAGAGAATCAAACAAATATGTCTTTCCATGACTGGCCTATTCGATTTAGCATAATGTCTACCAGAAGTAGAAGACGTAGAAGAGGAGAAAAAGACAAAAAGAAAAAGAAAGAATACTAAAAAAAAAAAAAAAAAAAGATATTTTTCTCTGTTTTTTAAATACACACACACACACACACACACACACCACTTTCACCAACTTCTTTATCTGTTCCTCTGTTGAGATATATTAATGTTGTTTCCTTGGAGAGGGCTGCAATGAACAAGATCTTACAGGGTGCCTTTTACCATCTTAATTTCAATTCTTTGGATACAAACAAAGCACTGATATTTTAGATCATTTGGTAGTTTTGTTGGTACTTGGCAGAGCCTCCCTGATTTTTCCTATGGCTTCTTTCCCAGTTAATTTCCTCACCAACAGTGTAAACTGGTCCCAATTTCCCCACAACTTTATGTTTGTTGATTATGTAAGATCCATCTTAAGAGATATGAAGTAAAATTTCACTGTAGCTTAGATTTAAGTTACCTTTGAGCTTCTTGTATTTGTTAGCTGTTTAACGTTTTATTTAAATTTCTTTTTAAATCTACATACATTTTGTTATAAATATTTACATTCCAAATAGTTTGTGCAAGTCTTCAATGTGAGTGATTTCCTCATGTGTTAGATTTGTACCTGCAGGTATCTGTTTTTCCTATTACCACTCTACCCTTAACTGCACAGAATATTGTATTCTCACTCAAACCAAAGTTTAGCTGACTCTACGGTTTCAAGTTCAAGTACTTGAAATTCAGCACGTTGGAAATACTGTAATTTTGAATTAATAGCATCTGTTTCCTCAAATAGAATTGCTGTTTCTAACTTCCATGTCCTAACAATATTACCAGCACAGACCAGTCAAAACGAACTCACTGCTTCTGCTTTCAATTTGGTTGTTCACTTTGAGTTTGTTTGCTTTTGTTTTCATTTTTTAGTATACATGGAATAAATTATAACTCTGAATAAAAGTAAGGTTATTCTGTTTTCTCTGTATCAACTCCACCTACACAATTCGTCATGCTTTGCCAGAGCTCTTCCTGAGACCAGTTAAATGTGTCCTTTTGTATAGTGTAACAGTGAGTGAAGTAGCAACTGCTCTTTAGCCCTTTGTCCTGACAAGTTCTGTGACCTGACTCAGGTTTTTAGATAAGCCCAGCCTATCCACCGTTAGTTGTATTAAAGGTGAAGCCTCAGTTCTCTGACTTCATATTTTTTTCCGTATTTTTAGTTTATTATTTATTTACTTATTACAATTTATTCACTTTGTACCCCAGCTGTGCCCCCCTTGCTCATATCTTCCCAGTCCCACCCTCCCTCCCTCTTCTACTCCTATGCCCCTTGCCTAGTCCACTGAGAGGGGAGGTCCTCCCCTTCTCTTTGACCATGCAACTTCTTTTTTTTATTTTTGTTTATTATTAATCACACTTTATTCACATTGTATCCCCCAATAAGCCCCTCCCTCTTTCCCTCCCGATCCCACCCTCCCTCCCCCTTCTTCATGCATGCCCCTCCCCAAATCCACTGATAGGGGAGGTCCTCTTCTCCTTCCTCCTGATCTTAGTCTATCAGATCACATCAGGAGTGGCTGCATTGTCATTTTCTGTGGCCTGGTAAGGCTGCTCCCCCCTCAGGGGGAGGTGATCAAAGAGCAGGACAATCAGTTCATGTCAGAGGCAGTCCCTCTTCCCATTACTATGGAACCCAATTGGACACTGAACTGTTATGTGCTACATCTGTGCAGGGGTTCTAGGTTATCTCCATGAATAGTCCTTGGTTGGAGTATAAGTCTCTGGGAAGTTCCCTGTGTTCAAATTTTCTGGTTCTGTTGCTCTCCTTGTGGGGTTCCTGTCCTCTCCAGCTCTTACTATTTCCCACATTTTACATAAGATTCCAGGCACTCTGCCCAACAGTTGGCCATAAGTCTCAGCGTCTGCTTTGATTGTCTGCAGGGCAGAGGCTTTCGGAGGCCCTCTGTGGCAGGTTTCTAGGTTGAGCTGCCAGCACTGATCTGGCCCCAAGCTGCACCTTCTTTCTTTCAGTATTTTTCTCAGTTATTAACAACTCAACAAACATTATATTATACTGCCAGAAACAAGTTCTTCTTAATGTCTTCTAAAGACTTAACACTAAATATCTGTGTTGGGAAAAAGTATGCTGCTCTTAAATACAATCTGAAAAGATAAAACACATATTATAACGCAACCTTTATTTTTATTTCATTTTATTGTTTAGCTGGATGCAGTTTCCTGGAAGGGTGAGATCTGAACAAAGCTTTCTATTGTAAATGCGGATCCAAATATGCTGATTTAAAATGGGTTTATGATAATTGCTTTAGGCAGAGTTTGTACCTTAAAGTGAGTATAAGATCTAGCAGAATTCATGAATTGCCCCAAAATATGATATTAGACAAGAAGAAATGTGGAAAAAAATCTCCATGACAAGTGTTAATATAGAGCAGTGCAACTACAGTAGTTTAAAAATTATGAAATTTTTACATTCAAATGAGTTGAAGTCTCTCTCTCTCTCTCTTTGTCTCTCTCTCTCTCTCTCTCTCTCTCTCACACACACACACACACACACACACTTTTCTGTTAAATTAAGGAATGCCTTAATTTTTCAACAAAGGTGTGATGAAAGTAAAGAAATAACATTATTTCTGAAGCTTCATTATATCCAAAATTTTTATAAGTTGTAGTAAAAATAAAGAGCACAATTACTTAGAATTTATTCCATCTATTTAATTAGATATTCCATTCTCTGAACTTATTGTAAAAAATAAAATAAATAAAATTGCTTTATTTTAAGTGTTGTTAATAAAACTTGAAAATATTTTAAGTATGCAAAAAGAAAAATTTATAATGTGATATAAAACACTGATATTCACAATTTACTATAAGTTACAATGTGAGAATATTTTTTACACTATACCATTGATAAAAAAAAAATAGCAGCACGGAGCTGGTGGAGCACATCAAAGAAGCAGGACCAAACCAGAGAGCAGAGAGCCCAGATACCCTGATCTCTGCCAAGTGACCTGCCTGTAAATGAGTGCACACTTGAGAATCTGCAGATCTCCAGATCCTGAGTCCTTCTAAAACAGAAGCCAGGTATCAAACCCCCTCCCACCCATATACCCACTTTGGGAAACAGAGGGGCACTTGGGACATTGAAGTTCCTGCTCTGTGGGTCTAAGTTAATGCCAGAAATTGCGCTGCTATCATCACTAGCGCCTGCGACATATACAGTGCAGAGCCTCTCCCACACACTCAAGGGTTCACCATTAGCCATCACTCTGTCCCTTGAGATACAAGTCCACACACACCTACACACATACACACTTGCATTTGCCCCGTCTACGCCTGCGTACTTTTCTCCCACAGGTACAGCTAGTCCTCAGCACACGCTAAGGACACAGGACCTCTCTCAGCTTGCTGAAGAACTCTACAGATGCCAGAGAGAGATAGTACCAGTCTGATCTGCAGAATCCAAAAACAAACAGGGAAGGTTTCAGATAAGCCAATGGCCAGGGGTAGGCTAAAGAACATTTCCAACATAAATCAGGACATCATGACTTCACCAGGAAACCCCAAAATTGATGGCTACTCCAATTCATCAGAAGCACAGGAAAATGACCTTAAAGCCATGCTTACCCAATTATTTGAGGCTCATAGGGAGGAAATGAACAAATTTTTCAAAGAGTTGGCCAGTCAATTGGAGGTAAAGAAAGAAAAAATAGACAAAAGCCTGAAAGAAACACAGGCAAACATAGCCAAACAAATAGAGGCACAAGTAGAGATAAAATTAGTGGCATATAAAAAGGAAATGAACAAGGAAATAGAGACCATCGTAGAGAGACAGGAATTCAAATTCAAACAGATGAAAGAAATGGTGCAAGGCATGAAAACAGAATTAGAATCAATAAAGAAAACACAAAATGAGAAAACCTTTGAGCTGGAGAACTTGGAGAAAAGAGCAGGAACCACAAAAGTAAGCATCACCAACAGAATACAAGAGATGGAAGAGAGAATCTCTGGAGCTGAAGACACACTTGCAGAAATTGATACTTCTCTCAAAGAAAAAGTAAAATCAGAAAAGTTCCAATCACAAAATATCCAAGAAATCAAGGACGCTATGAAAAGACAAAATCTAAGAATAATAGGAATTGATGAAAAAGAAGACTCCAGGCTCCAAGGTCCAGAAAATATTTTCAAGAAAATCATAGAGGAAAATTTTCCCAACTTAAAGAAAGAGATGTCCATAAATATACAAGAGGCCTACAGAACTCCAAATAGACTAGACCAGAAAAGAAACACATCACGTCACATCATAGTCAAAACACTAAATCTACAGAACAAAGAAAAGATATTAAAAGCATCCAGGGAAAAAGGCCAAGTAACATAGGAAGGTAGACCTATCAGAATCACACCAGACTTCTCATCAGAAACTATGAAAGCCAGAAGGGCCTGGGCAAGTATCATGGAGACTCTAAGAGATCACAAATGTCAACCCAGACTACTATACCCTGCAAAGTTTTCAATCAACATAGATGGAGAAAACAAAATATTCCATGACAAAACTAAATTTATGCAATATCTACACAGCAAACCAACCCTACAGAAGATACTAGAAGAAAAAATCCAATACAACCAAAACAACTTCACCCAAGAAAACAGGGCATACAGATGATATCCCAACAAAAACGAAAGGAAAACAAGCAATGAAACAAGATAAGATCACCTACTCCATTACAAAAGGAACTAACATGCATTGGTCACTACTATCTATCAATATCAATGGACTCAACTCCCCAATAAAAAGACACAGACTAACAGAATGGTTGCGGAAACAGGATCCAACATTCTGTTGCATCCAAGAAACATACCTATGCAACAAAGATAAATACCACCTCAGAGTAAAGGGCTGGAAAATTTTTTTTCAAGCAAATGGTTCCAGAAAACAAGCTGGAGTAGCCATCCTAATATCTAATAAAATAGACTTCCATCCAAAGTTAATCAAAAAAGATAAGGAGGGCCACTATATTCTCATCAAAGGAAAAATCCACCAAGAGGACATCACAATCTTGAATATCTATGCCCCAAATACAAGAGCACCTACATTCGTAAATGAAACATTATTAAAGCTTAAATCATACATTGACCCTAATACCTTAATAATGGGAGACTTCAACACCCCACTCTCATCAAGGGACAGATCAACCAGACACACACCAAATAGGGAAATAAAAGCACTCACAGAATCCCTAAATCAAATGGACCAAATAGACGTCTACAGATCTTTTCACCCAAACTCAATAGAGTACACCTTCTTTTCAGCACCACATGGAACCGTCTCCAAAATAGACCATATAGTGGGTCACAAAGCAAGCCTCAACAGATATAAAAGGATTGAAATAATCCCTTGTATACTATCTGACCACCATGGACTAAAGCTGGACATCAACAACAACAGAAACAACAAAAAGCTGACACGCACATGGAAACTGAACAACTTACTACTCAATGACAGCTGGGTCAAGGAAGAAATAAAGAAAGAAATTAAAGACTTCCTAGAATTCAATGAAAATGAAGGCACAACATACCCAAATTTATGGGACACATTGAAAGCAGTGCTCAGCGAAAAATTTATAGCACTAAATGCCTGCAAGAAGAAATTTGTAACATCACAAACAAACAACTTAATGGTCCAACTGAAAACCCTAGAAAAAAAAGAAGCAGATATACCCAAGAGGAGCAGACGGCTGGAAATAATCAAACGCAGGGCTGAAATCAATCAATTAGAAACAAATATAACTATCCAAAGAATCAATGAAACAAAAAGCTGGTTCTTTGAGAACATCAACAAGATAGACAAACCCCTAGCCAAACTAACTAAAAAGCAGAGAGAAACTATCCAAATCAGCAAAATCAGAAATGAAAATGGGGACATAACTACAGACACGGTGGAAATCCAAACAATTATTAGATCATACTACAAAAAACTATACGGCACAAAATTTGAAAATCTAAATGAAATGGATAATTTTCTTGACAGATTCCATCTACCAAAATTAAGTCAAGATCAGGTAGAAAGACTTAATAGCCCTATATCTCCCAAGGAAATTGAAGCAGTCATTAACAGTCTCCCCTCCAAAAAAGCCCTGGACCAGATGGCTTCAGGGCAAAATTCTACAAGACCTTCAAAGAAGTGCTAACACCAATTCACAACAAACTCTTCCACAAAATAGAAACAGAAGGAACACTACCAAACTCATTCTATGAAGCCACAGTCCCCTTGATACCTAAACCACACAAAAATCCAACAAAAAAGAAAACTTCAGACCTATCTCTCTTATGAACATTGATGCAAAAATACTCAATAAAATACTTGCAAACCGAATCCAAGAACACATCAAAGATATCATCCACCATGACCAAGTAGGCTTCATCCCAGGCATGCAAGGGTGGTTCAACATATGGAAATCCATCAATGTAATCCAATACATAAACAAACTGAAGGAGAAAAACCACATGATCATCTTTTTAGATGCCGAAAAAGCATTTGACAAAGTCCAACACCCATTCATGCTTAAAGTCTTGGAGAGATCAGGGATACAAGGCACATACCTAAAGATAGTAAAGGCAATATACAGCAAGCCTATAGCCAACATCAAACTCAATGGAGAGAAACTTAAATCAATCCCACTGACATCAGGGACAAGACAAGGCTGCCCACTGTCTCCCTACCTCTTCAACATAGAACCTGAAGTCCTAGCCAGAGCAATAAGACAACTAAAGGAGATCAAGGGGATACAAATCAGAAGGGAAGAGGTCAAAGTGTCACTATTTACAGATGATATGATAGTATACATGAGCGACCATAAAAATTCAACCAGAGAACTCCTCCAGCTGATAAACACCTTCAGCAAAGTAGCAGGATACAAAATCAACTCAAAAAAAAATCAGAAGCCCTCCTGTACAAAAAGGCTGAGAATGAAATTAGAGAAACAATACCCTTCACAATAGCCACTAATAACATAAAGTACCTTGGTGTGACTCTAACCAAGGAAGTGAAAGACCTGTTTGAGAAAAACTTCAAATCTCTGAAGAAAGAAATCGAAGAAGATCTCAGAAGATGGAAAGATCTCCCGTGCTCATGGATTGGTAGGATTATCATTGTGAAAATGGCCATCCTGCCAAAAGCAATCTACAGATTCAATGCAATACCCATCAAAATACCAACTCAATTCTTTACAGACCTTGAAAAAAAGATTCTCAGCTTCAAATGGAGAAACAAAAAACCCAGAATCTCCAAAATGATCCTGTACAACAACAGATCATCTGGAGGTATCTCCATTCCCGATCTCAAGCTCTACTACAGGGCAACAGTAATAAAAACTGCATGGTATTGGCATAGAAACTTAAAGGAGTATCAATGGAACTTCATAGAAGACCCAGAAATAAACCCACACACCTATGAATACTCGGTATTTGACAATCAGCCAAATCCATTCAATGGAAAAAAGACAGTATATTCAACAAATGGTGCTGGTCCAACTGGATGTCTACATGAAGAAAAATGAAAATAGATCCATATTAATAACCCTGCACAAAACTAAAGTCAAAGTGGATCAAGGACCTCAACATAAAACCAGATACTCTAAATCAGTTGGAAAAAAAAGTGGGGAACAGCCTAGAACTCATTGGCACAGGAGACAACTGCCTGAACAGAACACCAACAGCACAGGGTCTAAGAGCAACAATCAATAAATGGGACCTCATGAAACTGAAAAGCTTCTGTAAAGCAAAAGACACAGTCATCAAAACAAAATGACTGCCTACAGATTGGGAAAGAATCTTCACCAACCCTTTATCTGACAGAGGGCTAATATCCAGTATATATAAAGAACTAAAGAAGCAGAAAAGCAACAAACCAAGTAATCCCATAAAAAAATGGGGAATGGAGCTAAACAGAGAATTCTCGAAAGAGGAACATCAAATGGCAGAGAAATACTTAAGGAAATGCTCAACCTCACTAGCCATTAGGGAAATGCAAATCAAAACAACCCTGAGATTTCACCTTACACCCATCAGAATGGCCAAGATGAAAAACTCAAGTGACAACACATGCTGGAGAGGTTGTGGAGAAAAAGGAACCCTCCTCCATTGCTGGTGGGAATGTAAACTGGTACAACCACTTTGGAAGTCAATCTGGCACTTTCTCAGACAATTAGGAGTAGTGCTACCTCAAGACCCAGCTCTACCACTCCTAGGTATATACCCAAAATTTACTCAAGTACACAACAAGGACATTTGTTCAACCATGTTTGTAGCAGCTTTATTTATAATAGCCAGAACTTGGAAACAACCCAGATGTCCATCAACAGAGGAATGGATACAAAAGTTGTGGTATTTTTACACAATGGAATACTACTCAGCAATCAAAAGGGAGGAAATCATGAAATTTGCTGGCAAATGGTGGGATCTAGAAAAGATCATTCTGAGTGAAGTATCCCAGAAGGAGAAAGACAAACTTCGTATATACTCGCTTATATAGACCTACAAGATATGATAAACATAATGAAATCTACACACCTAAAGAATATAATCAAGTAAGTGGACATGGGTGAAGATGATCAATCCTCATGTAGAAAGACAAATGGGATGTGCATTGAATGTATGACAGGAGTCTACCACAAAAGGCATCTGAAAGACTCTACCTAGCAGTGTTTCAAAGCAGACACTAAGACTCATAACCAAACCATGGCAGAGTGCAGGGAATCATATGAAAGAAGGGGAGTTAGTATGATATGGAAAGGATAGGAGCTCTACAAGTACCAAATATATCCAGGCACAGGGCCTTTTCTGAGACTGACACTCAACCAAGGACCATCTATGGATATAACATAGAACTTCTGCTGGGATGTGGCCCGTGGTAGCTCAGTAACCAAGTAGTTTTCCAAAGTAAGGGGAACAAGTACTATGTCTATCAGGATCTCAAGGGCAGGCTCTTTGACCTCCCCCCCCAGGAGAGGAGCAGTCCTGTTAGGCCACAGAGGAGGACTTTGCAGCCAGCCTTGAAGATACCTGATAAAACAGGGTCAAATGAAAGGGGAGGAGGTCCTCCCCTATCAGTGGACTTGGAAAGGGGCAGGGAGGAGACCCGGGAGGGAATTGGGGAGGGGGAGGGAATGAGGGAGCGGGATACAGCTGGGACACAGAGTTAACAAATTGTAACTAAAAAGAAAAATAAAAAAATGTGAAATAATTGCAATAAATAAAAATAAAATTAAAAAAATATTTTATTTATATATTTCTTTATTACAATTTATTCATTTTATATCCATGCTGCAGCCCTCTCTCTCATGTCCTCCCAGTCCCTCTTCTTCCCTTCTTCCCTTTCCCTAGTCCTCTGAGAGGAATGAGCCTCCCTTCCTTCTATCTGACCATAGCTCTTTTCTTTTTTTTTTTTTTTTGCTTTTCTTTGTTTATTACAATTTATTCACTTTGTATAGCTGTAGCCTCCTTTCTTATCCCTTCTCAATCCTGCCTTCAATCCATCTTCTCCACTCATACCCCTTCCCCAGTCCACTAATTGGGAGGTCTTCCTTCCCTTCCATCTGAAGCTAGCCTATCAGGTCTCATCAGGACTGGCTGTATTGTCTTCCTCTGTGACCTGGCAAGGCTGCTCCCCCCTCATGAGGAGGTGACCAAAGAGCCACTGAGTTCATGTCAGAGACAGTACCTGTTTCCCTTACTAGGGTATCCACTAGGAGACTGAGCTGACATGGGCTACATCCGAGCAGGGGTTCTAGGTAATATCCATGAATGGTCCTTGGTTGGAGTATCAGTCTCACAAAAGACCCCTGTGCCCCGATGTTTTTGGATCTGTTGCTCTCCTTCTGGAGCTCCTGTCCCCTCCAGGTCTTACTATCTCCCCTTCTTTCATAAGATTCCCTGTGCTTTGCCCAAAGTGCGGTTATGAGCCTCAGCATCTGCTTTGGTACACTGCTGGGTAGAGTCTTTCAGAGGCCCTCTAGGGTAGGCTCCATATAGAATGACAGAGAAACACTTAGATGTTCAACATCCTTAGTCATCAGGGAAATGGAAATCAAAAGACCCTGAGATTTCACCTCACACTCATCAGAATGTCTAAGATCAAATACTCAAGTGACAACACATGCTAGAGAGGATGTGGAGAAAGGAGTACCCTCTTCCATTTCTGTTGAGAATGTAAACTTGTACAACAACTTTGGAAATCAATCTGGTGCTTTCTCAATTAGGAATAGAGTTTCCTCACATTCTAGCTATATCACTGCTAGGCATATATCCAAAATATGCTCAAGTACACAACAAAGACATTTGTTCAACCATGTTCATAGCACCTTTATTCATATTAGCCAGAACCTGGAAATAGCCCAGATGAGGAACAGATACAGAAATTGTTGTACATTTACACAATGGAATACTCCTCAGCAATTAAAAACAAGGAAATCATGTAATTTGCAGGCAAATGGTGGGAATTAGAAAAAAAATCATCTTGATTGAGGTATCCCAGAAGCAGAAAAATACACATGGTATATATTCACTTATAAGTGGATATTAGACATATAATATAGGATAAACATACTAAAATCTGAACAAGCAAGAAAGAGGATCCAGGATAAGATGATCAATCCTCACTCAGAAAGGCATAGGGAAAGACATTGGAAGGAGAAAACGGGAAACAAGACCCTAGCTTTTAAAACCGGCATTTTTAAATGATGCTGGAGGATGTGTAACAGATGTTCTATTCAGCACAAATGGAAGACTATTTATAATGTACACATGATGCTATTTTAGTCAAAAACACATTACAAAAATTGTAAGTTATGATTATACTATCCTACCAACATATATATTCTTGAACAAATTATAAGAAAACTGCAATCTCCTGAGAGCCCTTCGTCCTCTTTAAACTGCACCTTCCAGGAGTCTGGGAACTTTTACTGACAGACTAAATTTGTACCTCTGGTCACTGTAAACCATCCCCAGAGTCCTCTAAAGACATGGATTAGAGTGCTCTTTCAACACCAGGTAAATGACAGGTAGTGATATCTGGCAGATTAAGTGGTAGACTCTCACTCTCAACCAGTCACTCCTGTAATTACTGACAATGGCGGGAGTTTAAAATTCTGCTTCTAGGATGATGGGATTCTGATGATTGGGCCAAGATGGTCTGCTGTCATGACCTGGCAACGTGAACAAGGATGCACTCTTTCTAGCTAAATATTGAGCTCTTCTTACCCGGTTTGCTGTTGCTCTTTCCTATGAGCTCTTCAGATAGGTATGGATAAAAAGATTAGACTCTTCAAATACCCAGAAGAATTGCTGTAGTATCTGTTGGACATGAACCAATCACCCTAACCTGAACGTATCCAATGGAAACATCAAAGTGAAGTGAGGGGGATCTATGCATTTTCATAGCTAGTAGAGAAATGCCAATTTTCAAAAACATGAACATATGCCAACAGGTATGTGTCATGGGAGGGGTCAGGAAAGGCAAATTTTCTCACTTTTCCCTAAAACATGTATATATACATATATATATATATAAATATTCATACTCTCCTGTCTTTATTTTGACCATGTTTTTCTACTCTAACATAAGGCCTAGAGTAATCCATTGCCGAGTTTGAAACCATAACAATCTTAATAGCCTTGTCCTATGTTCCTCTTTTCACCATAGTACCATGGAATCTAAGTAGAAGTATTTAAACAACTTTCCTTATTTAAAAAAAATGAACAGGTAAAATGTCTGCTTAAATCTGAGCAGTAAAATTTAGTTCTCTGCCAACATACAATTATTCAAACAGGCTAATGATAACCTTCTGTAACAGTCACCACGGTGTGGCATGTTAACTTCTTGAGAGTGCAAAGTCTACTTTGAATCCTCTGCTTGCTAACTCCTTTTTCAATAAAGAAATATTTATACCCATGAAGTGCTATGCCCTCATTCCCCAGGCTATGAATATATATCAAAATACTGTTGGTTGCACCTGCCTAGTGTTGAAAATTGTATTTTCCTCTGTTGTTCAGCCCACTGTCTTTTACCCTTTATGGAGTAACTGATGTGGAATTCATGAAAAAAAAAAAAAAGACAACAGTAAAGTTTTCTCAGTGTAAACAATCTAAATATTACTTGGAAATCAAATCTGTAACAAACCCTAGCCTGACTTGCGTGCATTGCTTTTGATGAGTGCGGCATCCATGGCTGTGAAGACAGAGCACGTGAACGCCACATCATGCACACTGTTGTGCCACTCAGTGTTGACACTACTTGAAACAGCTTGGCCCAGACTGGAGAACATTTCATTTTAAAACGGCTGTTTGGCAAAGGAGATAACTAGACAGAAATATTGTTAGAGGGAGAGGACCAGGAAACCTAGTATGAGATTGTGGTTTCTAGACATGACAAGAATGACACATCCATGATGTATCAATTGTATGCTTGCATAAAGGTAGTTGTATCAATTGACATGCCAACGTGGGTGGAAGGAAACTTCACAAGGTGCCAGTTCTAAATGATGAGCCATGGGTAATCAATGGCTACTGAGAAACAGAGAATTAGTTCTCTCCAGGGGAAACCTCCTGAGGGATTAGCCAATTCTAAGTGGTCTGCTTTAAACATATGTACATAGGAGTAATGTCAAATGGACTCAATAAGTTATATACATATATAGCATATAACACACACACACACACACACACACACACATATATATATATATATATATATATATATATATATATATATGATTAATAAAGAAGAACCTGTGAATTTGAAAAAGAACGAGTCTAAGGCACAGGAAAAGTTGGAAGTAAGAGGAAGGAGTGTAAAATATATGATTATAATACTCATGTATGAAATTCCCAGAAGTATAACAAATGTAGCAAATATGAAATGAAAAGCTAAAATAATTATTTTTAAATGTTGTTATTTGATAGGACAATGAGATGGCTCAGAGGTTAAGAGCTCAAGCTGCTTTTCCAGAGGACCCAGGACTAGTTCCCAGAACCCTGATGGTGGTTCCCTGCCTTGTGTAGCTTCAGTTCTAAGGGAGCTGATGATGCTTTCTTCTGAATCTCTGAATGCATGTGATTCACGTAAGTACATGCAGGTGAAACACTCAGATACACAAAATAAAATAAATATAAACAAGAATTTTAAAACTAAAAACTTTGGTCTATGGTCTTATGGAGAGCCTAAGTGGTTTGACTTATTTTAAACCTGAAGCAATGACAATATCAACAGACAGGTTAACATGGAAGGTAAAAATTTTCATAAGGTCCCACCCCTTAGAATAGGAATTACAGACAACAAATGACTTCTGGGAGACAGGAAATTAATATCCCCATAAATAAGCCTCCAGCTGGTCATCCAGTGCAGAATGGTCAACCTTAAAAACACACACACATGCACACACGCACAGACACACAAACACCAAACACACACAACCATACACTCACAAAGAAACAAAAACAGACTCGGCAAATTATATTAACATATATAACATATATAACAGCTATTGAGGAATGGAGAATCAGCTTTCTTCAGAGACAAATCCCAATTCTAAGTGAACAACTTTTAACACAAGAATAAAGAAATAACACTAAATGGATTCAGTAGGTTAAATGCATATATAGTATGGAGAGATATATCTGCATGATTAGGAATTAATAGGAATTTGTGATTTTGAATTGGAGTGGAAACAAGACACCAGAGGGTTAGAAGTGTGAAGGAGTGTAAAATATGTGATTACAGTACTCTTGAATGAAATGAAAAAAAAAAAAAAAGAAAGAAAGAAAGAAGAAAGAGAGACTACCAACTTGAGAAGATCATTGGAAGAACTTCAGGAAGGGGAACTGGGAGGGGCAGGAAGTAGAGAATGGAGGGAGAAATTTAATATAATTCTATCTCAATTAAAAATATATTTCAAAATAAAATTATAAATAAAATTAAAATTTGATATTTAAATTGCTGATTGACTTTTATTTTGAAATATTTTAAATTTACTTTTGTTTTTTAAAAGTGGTAAAATAACATCGATCCTAAATAATTATTTTAATGATAAGTTGTTTCATTGATTACTGAGTACATGCTTGATAGGTATGCATATTCTATGTGTCTACATGGCTAGGGTGGTGGATTAGGTGTCAGGGGTTCAAGAGTGAAATGTTTAAGAAACTTTATTCTAGAATGTCTGTATAAACAGAGAGCTACATATTTGCTAGACATGTCTTGTATGCACACTTCTAGTCTTTGACTGTAAAAGAATTCTCACATAGTTCAGAATACTTCCATTTGATTTATGAAATTCTAAGAAAGATTCTGCCCTTAATGTCAGCCCTTCGAGTACTCTCTATTTCATTACAAGACCAACATGCCCTGGGTTTCTTTACCATATTAAGCCTGCAATATGTTTGTTAAAAGTTGCTTGGCCTCTTTCCTTTTGCTTGTTTGTTTTGCACAACCCTCTAATATGTAAGTGATGGTGGGACTAATTTTTTTTTCTGAAAATAAAGCAAGAGGCTTAATTTTTTAGGACCTTACTTCTATTGTTTCATAAACATTTCTTTAGGATCAGAACGAAAAGCAAATACATATTTCTCATCATTACCAGATTTTAAGATGCTAGATAAGATTGAATGCAAATGCCACATAAATAACGTATAATTTGCATTATTTTTAAGAACAGAGAAAATAATTCACTCTCTATGCTAATATCTGTTTCATTATTTTCTCTTTTCCCCCATTAGCCCTTGGTCTCATATTATTAAGACTTTGAAATTATTTTTGAAATTCTTTATGTGATAATTTTTGATGTTTCACTATTTGCTTTTGTCAACTTGCCTCAAATCTTTCTGGTAAGAGAGAGAATCTTCATTGAGAAAATACCTTCATAATATTTGCCTCAGGCATTGTTTATACCTCATGGAGTAGACCTTAAGATGATTACTCCCATAGCATTTACACTACTATTGCAGGCATGTAGGTCTCTGTTGAGGGTCACAGGGTTTTTATCACTAGTTTCTCCTCTGAGTACCTTTCAGAACCATGAATGCTAGTCAGTAGGGTGAAGCTTCTAGTTGAGCACCAGCTTGACTTCTTCATGTCTGATATATAAATGTGATCCTCAACAATAGGGCTTTACCATCAGATGGTGGAGACCAATCAGTTGCCTTGACCAGAGTAAATGATGTTTTATGGGGAAGGATATCTATGGGACTCCTTTTGCCTGTCACTGCAAAAATAATAAGAAACTGAGACTATCCTATGGAAAAATCTACAACTCTATTCTAAAAGCACAAAGAACCTCTGCTCAGATGTAGCCCTTGGTAGCTCAGTAACCAATTGGTTTCCCATAGTAAGGGGAACAAGGACTATTTCTGACAGGAACTCAATGTCAGGCTCTTTGACCTCCCACCCCCAAAAGGAGGAACAGTCCTGGTAGGCCACAGAGGAGGACTTTGCAGCCAGTCCTGAAGATACCTGATAAAACAGGGTCAGATGAAAGGGGAGGAGGTTCTCCCCAATCAGTAGACTTGGAAAGGGGTAGGGAGGCGATGAGGGAGAGAGGGTGGGATTGGAAGGGAATGAGGGAGTGGGATACAGAGTTAATAAAATTTAACTAATAATAAAAATTTTTAAAAATGTAAAAAAAAAAGACTCCTAATGACATATTGCTATACTCATGGATCAGAATCTCACTCAGTCCTCCTCAGAGACACTGTTTCTTATGATTGAGAGAAATTAACACTGAGGCCCACAACTGGACAATATGAATATGACATTCGCGAGCGACTCTGGAGCTCTCAGTTCAGAATAAGATTCTTCATCAAACCCCTCCCTCTCAAGGCTCAGGACTGAGTATAGAAGAAGAGGTGGAAAGACTGTAGGAGCCAAAGGCGGTACATAACTTCACAGAAACAGTATCCTCCAGACAAACGGGACTAATGTACATGTGAACTCACAGAGACTGGCAGAACACATAGGAATTGCACAGGTTCAAGCTAGACAGGGTCTCTGGACTGAGAAGCGGATGTGGACAGAGGGGATGTGGTCTCACATGTGACCAAGAAGTTATTGACAATTGATATCTGGTGATGGGGGAAAATAGATTTTCTCTAATGGAGTTATAGTGAGTATATGAGCCACACCCCAGGGAAGGCCCCATACCCAGGAGTAGTCAGTCACTACAAAATGAATTCTTGTTTTGTATTTTAGACTTTTTGGTTTTTTGTTTTGTTTTATTAGTTTTTAGTCTATTTTTGTTTGTTTGTTTGATTTTCTTTCGGAACTTTGTTTTTGTTTTGTTTCTTTTTCAATAAAAAGGATACTCAGAGAGTAAACCTTAATTTTGATGGAGAGATGGGGAAGACCTGGAAAAAGATGGGTGTTGGAAAAAAGAATCATGATCAAAATATATTATATAAAAGTGTTTGACCATGTATGAATGTAACCTAGAACCTCTGCTCAGATGTAGCCTGTGGTAGCTCAGTAACCAATTGGTTTCCCATAGTAAAGGGAACAAGGACTATTTCTAACAGGAACTCAATGACTGGCTCTTTGGCCTCCCCACCCCCCAAGACAGGAGCAGTCCTGTTAGGCCACAGAGGAGAGCTTTGCAGCCAGTCCTGAAGATACCTGATAAAACAGGATCAGATGAATGGGGAGGAGGTCCACCCTATCAGTGGACTTGGCAAGGGGCACGGTGGAGATGAGGGAGGGAGGGAGGGACTGGGAGGGAATGAGGGATCGGGACACGGCTGGGATACAGAGTTAATAAAATGTAACTGATAAGAAAAAAATAAAATTCAAAAAAAAGTGTTTAAAAAAAGTTATTGAACATATTTTAAAATGGCCTCCTGGGCAAGTCCGTGGAGGTATTGTCTAGATTGATGAATGATTCATGTGAAAGAGCCCGTATCACTGTGGGTGGTCCATCTCTGGAAAAGTATTCCTACACTGTACAAGAAAACAGGCTGAAAAACTCATGGGAAAAGAAAACAGAACACAGTGATCCTCCATGGTTTCTGCTTCAGTTCCTGCCTCCATGTTCCTACCGTGAGTTCCTGCCCTGACAACCCTCAATTATGGAGAATGACTTGAGAGTTATAAAATGAAATAAACCCTTTCTAAACAAACTTGCTTTTGCACATGCTGTTTTATTACTGCAATAGAAATTCTTACTAAGACAGATGTTTTTGTCTTTATATTGGCTGCCATAGAACTAGCAGTCAATGAGAAAAACATAAATAGGCTGAGAAAAATTAAAACAGAACAATGTTATGTCTGTGAAACTCAATTTAAACTGTGAAATCATTTTGTCAACTTGTCTGCTCAGAAACAAGCACAAAAGCAGAAATAAATTTGTTGGGGGAAATATTCTATATGAGATGATTAGAAGTCTTGTCTACAACTCTCAGATGTATTTCACAAACAAGATTAGTTATTTCAACTTAGGTTTCATTTTGGATTATATAAATCTTTTGCTTTTATCATTAATTGATTGAAATATAACAGTATTTCCAAAACAGAGACTGAATTACATTCTCTACTATAATGCTGAGAAATAGGAAAATTATACTCTTCTCTCAATAATTTGCTTTCTTTTGAATTGACACATTTGAATGAAAGCGTTTAGTTCAATCAGTTTTGAAGGAATATGTGAAGTATGGCTATCTGTTAGTATAAATCATCAAGGACACTTATTTCCTATGTCTACTTTGAAATAATAACAACATTAAGATACCTTATTTTAGCATTATTTTATTCCTGATTAATTACCTTACAGGCTTTGGTAATATTATTTCAAATAAACAGGGCTCAGTTTTATACTTTTAAACTTATTGTGGTCACTGATAGATGGACCCATGGAAAACCTTGAGTTTAGAGTAGTGACAGAGGTAATTTTAATCGTGAGCCACTCATAGTTCAGTAAACCTTTCCTTTCCTTTGATGTTTGTATGCTTATTTATTTGCTCAGCCAGACAAAACTTAGGAAGGGTTGCTATGGTCATGTCCATTCCTCACTTGAACCTGTGGAATAAGAGGAAGGGAGAATGAGTGTCTTATTCTATACTGAGGGATGCCATGATATATTTTTTTTTTAAAACTAAAAAGAAAAAAAAATAAAGGCTTAAAACTGTCAGGGCTCTATATAAAATACATTAAATGCAAAAGAAAATCGTCCATTCTTAACTTTTCATGCCCTTTGAATGTTTCTCTCCACATATACTAAAGTAGTTCTATGCAACGTGAGTGCCTGAGCAAACAGGAGTTGTTCAAAATTATAAAATCAGATTTATATAAGTCAGATACAATCCAGTAGCAAGTTACAACAAAATTATAAGTACAAATTAATTTAAAATAAATCTTATATTCAGAAAAAATGCAAATTTAAACATGATTTAATTAGATAGATTTTTGTATTGATAATGATGGAAAACCTAATATGATATCGAAAAATAAGTCCTCCCAATTAGTATCAGTGAAAACAAGATTGCTATAAAATTGTACAAGACAATTTTATTGGCCATTTCAACTTTAACAATTATAGTGTTTGATAAATACTGACCATGTGAAGCTTTTGGTGTATTCTGTCCCATGTCCAGCAAAATATATGGTGTATGAATTGTTTATTACATAGGCACAGAGATTAAATAGTCTTCCTGTGTTGACTCAAGCCCAGGCAATCTGAACACCAGTTCATTCTAATCCACACACGTTGCAGTATCTTTTTTCAGTGGATTTTTTTTTTTACTTTTGAATATTACATCCATGCACAATATATTCTGACCATTTTATCCTCCACTCTCCCCTGCATTTTCTCCAAAAATCTTTCCCTTTCTCAAATCCTTCTCAATAGTATCTCTTTTTCTTTCCCTCTGTGAATCCAAATTGTCTCCGTGACATGGGTGTAGGGTTATTTTTGACGTGTTTTACCTATGAGGGACCATTCCCTTAAAAACTCCTCAGCTAAGAGTGGTTGTACATCACATGGTTATGATAGAAGGTGGACTAGTTTGCTCTTTTACAAATCTTACATAAACAACCACAGCTACTGTGAGCTGATGAGTTCGGCAGTCCCGCAATGTCCACAATACACTATTTTGTTCTGGTCTTCCCCAAACTCTGGCTCTTAAAGTCTTTCTTACACTTCTTCTGTTATGTTCCCTAAAACATGTGCACAGTTTATGAGCCATAGACTTCTGATCATAGGCTTGCCATTTGCACCTGATTGTTCCACTAATATTTTTTTCCTATGAACTTTACCCAGTTATGAGTTTCTGTATTAACTGATCTCAATCATTGCAATAATCTAAGTGTATAAGGATAAGGTATTTAGAGGGCAGTTTGATACTGTGTCTGCTTAGGAAAATAATAATAGTGGCTCAATTCTAATTCTTTTGAGCTCCTTGGTGCTAGGTTCTTGGACAGATTTACAAACATGTGGACTGGACCTTACTTAAATCCAACCACAAAAGAATTGGTTATACCTAAACATTCCTGTGGCTTATTGACTCAGGGGCATACCTTGTCAGGCTCAACATTATTATATTTCATTGAGATAACAAATGAGGAAGCTTTTTGATTTCTTTACTTCTAACAGCCATTAGAGCACCATAGATATAATGAAAGCTAGCTGGTACAAAGAAATCTTCCTTAATCAAGGCCACCATGACCTTTTCAAGTTCTGGGACCAAAGTTGTGTTGTCTTCAGGAATAGAGCATAGTCATTCTGGTGAGCAATCAAGTGAAATGGCAATAACCTTTTTTGGGGGAGGATTTTTTTTGAAACTTTAGAAATATATATATATATATATATATATATATATATATATATATATATATATTAATTATACTTTATTCACTTTGTATCCCTCCATAAACCCCTCCCTCCTCCCCTCCTAATCCCACCTCCCCTCCCCCTTCTTCACGCATGCCCTTCCCCAAGTCCACTGATAGGGGAGGTCCCCCTCTCCTTTCTTCTGATGTTACTCTATCAAATCTCATCCGGAGTGGCTGCACTGTCATCCTCTGTGGCCTGGTAAGGCTGCTCCCCACTCAGGGGGAGGTGATCAAAGAACAGGCCAATCAGTTCATGTCAGAGGCAGTCCCTCTTCCCATTACTATGGAAGCCACTTGGACACTGAACTGCCATGGGCTACATCTGTGCAGGGGTTTTAGGTTATCTCCATGCATGGTACTTGGTTAGAGTATGAGTCTCTGGAAAGACCTCTCTGTTCAAATTATCTTGTTCTGTTGCTCTCCTTGTGGAGTTCCTGTCCTCTCCAGATCTTACTATTTCCCACTTCTTTCATAAGATTCCATGCACTCTGCCCAATGGTTGGCCATAAGTCTCAGCATCTGCTTTGATAGTCTGCAGGGCAGAACCTTTCAAAGGCCCTCTGTGGCAGGTTTCTAACCTGTGTCCTGTTTTCTTCTTCTTCTGATGTCCATCCTCTGGATAGGGATTGAGCATTTTAGTCAGGGTACTCCCTGTTGATTAGTTTCTTTAGATGTACAGATTTTAGTAGGTTTATCCTATATTATATGTCTATATGAGTGAGTATATACTGTGTGTGTCTTTCTGCTTCTGGGACAGCTCAATCAGGATGATCCTTTCCATGTCCCACCATTTACCTGAAAATTTCATGATTTATGACTTTGTCACCCGTGGGACACCCCTAGCAACATCTTTTGGGAAAGTATCCTCTCCTGGCACTGAGCTTTTTGTTTTGCTACCTATGGACTGTGAGAGGTGGATTGTACAATAGGAGATTCTCATAATTTCTTTTACAATATGCTTAGTGTTATTTATCACTGTACCTACCCACTCCTATGCCAAACATTCCCAACTCTTTCCCACATGAAGCTTTCTCCCCATTATTCTCTTTTTACCATTTTTTGTTCATACTATTTCTATGCTACTATTTCCTCTCACTTAAGATCATTCTGATTCCCTGGTTTCAACAGGTACTCCATGTTAAAGACACAAGCCTAAAGGTTCAAAGCTAGGATTGATATATGAGAGGAGATGCAGTCTTTATCTTTGTCTGTTTTACCTTACTCATTTTATTGTTTTGCAGTTCTTACAAGTCACTTACCTACAAATTAAACTTTTCTTCATAAATGATGTACATGTACTTTATTTTCCTTATCCATTCACCAGTTGATGGACATCTGGACTGCTTCCATTCCTGGGCTGTTATAAATACAGCAGCAATGAACATGGATGACTGTGGATAAACAAGTATCTCTGTAGTAGTATATGTTGGTTTGGGGTATATACTTAGGAATAATATGGGTTGGTCAAATGGTAGATTTGTTTTTAGTTTTTCATGTGTGAAACTCCCATACTGATATCCATAACACCTACACCAATTCAAACATCTTCAAAAATGTGGATAAGTGTTCTGCTTTCCCCATTTATCATTAATATTTGTTGTCAATACTTTTTGATTTTTAATATGACTATGGTAACAAGAATTGCATGGTGAACACTTTTAAACATAGTATTATTATTGATTCATTTAATTTCAACGTTACAACATAATTACATTATTTATTCCT
>NW_026596040.1:13323529-13338510 GCF_907164565.1 Psammomys obesus
GGGGAGGGGAGGAGAGGAGAGGAGAGAAGAGGGGAGGAGAGGAGAGGAGAGGGGAGGAGAGGGGAGGGGAGGGGAGGGGAGGAGAGGAGAGGAGAGGAGAGGAGAGGAGAGGGGAGGAGAGGGGAGGGGAGGGGAGGGGAGGGGAGGAGAGGAGAGGAGAGGAGAGGAGAGAGTTAAGTGAGACCAGTGGTTCATCTCAGCCTTCTAAGGGATGTTGAGAAGAGGAATATAAATAGGGGTGGGAATAATAGAAGCAAAGAAAAATGGTGTGGAAGGCAGGTGGAGTTGTTTAATTATATAGCACAAACAAAAAAAGATTAAGTGTTTACCCACATATCTTTATAAATATTATTATTGTTATTATTATTATTATTATTATTTACAATGTATTCACTTTATATCCTAGCTGTAGCCCCCTCCCTCCTTTCCTTTTGGTCCCTCCTTCCCTTATTCTTCCCCCCATGCCCCTTTCTTAATCTACTGATAGTGGAGGCTCTCCTCCTCTACTATCTGACCTTAGCCTATCAGGACTCATCAGGACTGTCTGTATCCTCCTTCTCTGTGGCCTAATGAGGCCACCTGGCCAGGGGACGGTGATCAAAGAGCAAGCAAACAGTTCATGCCACAGACTGTCCTTGTTCCCCTAAGCCAAGTCAGCCTTTGGTCAATGGAAGATCCAATATTAAGACAAAGGATAAGAGAAAGGATCAGAAAGGAGAAAAATAAAAAGAAGAAAGAAAAAGTGGACAACAGAGGGAGGGAAGGAGTGGACAGACCAGAAAATGAGATCAGTGGATCGATGTTGTTTTTGTCTTCTCAGTGAATACATTGCATTTTCTCCCAAGTTGTCATTCATGGTCTACTCTCTGCTCTTCTCTTGTGGGTTCCCACCTGCCCCAATTTGTGGAGTTTCTTTGACTGTTCTGTAAGCTAGGGATAGGAGAGTTGACTCAGCCATGTTTACTTCATTACCACAACTAGTATATTGTTCCCACATTTTGTTTAGGTACTAGTCATGGTCCTACTGGCTGTGGCTGAAAGCTTCTTCAATAAAAGCTCTACTGATATAGATTTTATATATTTCCTGGTAGAGATCCTTTAGTGAAGCTTAAAAGAATATCCCAGAATATGCATCTCTGGAAGTGTTTGCCTTGCTTGAGGTTCATCAGGAAACTCAGATATATGGAAAAGAAAGGTCATGGGTTCAAGTCGACTCAGAGACTACAGAATCAACTGATAAAATGATTTGTTTTGTTTCTTAAACTGTACTGTAGCACTGGTTCCTACAAAACTTTACCCTGACCTCTTTCTAGAAGTTTATAGATTTGGTGTTTAAGGTGAGCATACATTTTGATACAAATAATTTCAACTCTACTATGTGTCTATACAAACAAGAGCAAAATGGTTTGTGGACAAGTACATTTAAAGCTACATGGAGATAAAACCAGAGGAAAAACATGTATAATGCAAGGATACATCAGTAAGTTCAGAATATCAAGGAATGGAAAACAGTGTGAGTTATAAAAAGTAGTGCTGCTGAATAAGCACATATAGTGTGTGTGTGTCAAGACTGAGAACCATGATCTTTTAACATCTCATACTGCAAATTCTTTACCAACAACCAAAGTGCTTTTGATGCCTCTAATAACTATTTTTATTTTATTCTCTAAACACATCTTCTAAGACCAATCAAGTCTAGAAGTATAGAGAACATTCTTCAACAGCAGCAGAGGCTACATCTTCCACACTGTCTTTCCTTCTTTAGGTGTACAAATTTTAGTATGTTTATCCTATCTTATAGGTCTAGTATCCACTTATAAGTGAGTATATACCATATGTGTCTTTCTGTTTCTGGGACTGTTCACTCAGGATAATCTTTTCCAGTTCCCACCATTTACCTGCAAATTTCATGATTTCCTAGTTTTTTTTGTTTGTTTGTTTGTTTGTTTGTTTGTTTTTTTAATTGCTGAGTAATATCCCATTGTGTAGATGTACAACAATTTCTGTATCCATTCCTCAGTTGAGGGGCATCTGGGTTGTTTCCAGCTTCTGTCTATTTACAAATAAAACTACTACAAACATGGTTGAGCAAATGTCTTTATTGTGTACATGAGCCTCTTTTGGGTATATGCCTAGGAGTGGTATAGCTGGATCTATTGCTGAGTATATTCCATTGTGTAAATGTACCACAATTTCTGTATCCATTCCTAAACTGAGGGGTACCTGGAGAAGATAAAAAGCAACAAATCAAATAATCCAATTTAAATATGGGGTATGAGCTAAACAGAGAATTCTCTGTAGAGGAATATAGAATGCCAGAGAAACACTTAAAGAAATGCTCAATGTCCTTAGCCATCAGGGAGATGCAAATCAAAATGACCCTGTCTTTCTTTCCAAACTAGCATTCCAATGGGTAGCACCCAGATTATTTACGCATGGTCTTTTAATTTTGGAAAGTTCAGTTTTGTCTTCTACTGTTCAAAAGTCATGGTAGATATGCCACTTGCTTGTTGCATTGGATAAAAAAAAAACATTTTGAAGATACATTAGATTTACACATCTAATTTTCTAATCACTATTAGAAGTAATTTTCAAGATAATGTGGTATGGTCGGACCCATTAAGAGTGAAGCAGCTGTAATATCTTCTCCTTGATAAGGACATAGTAGATGAGATTGTACAAGATGGCACCATTGTGTGAATTTTAAGTCAAAGTGACCTGGATCTATAAATGATATGTAAAAAATGAGATAAGAACTTGAAAATATGGAACAATTTTATTGTCAGAACATTCATACTTGGGAGTTCTCAATGGTTTACAGGCAAAACAATAAACTTCTTCAGTTTTCCATAATTATTTTTAAATATGTATTCTCATCATATATTTGGGGGAAAATGTCATACTTCATACCATTTCAATTTTGTGTATAGACTTTCTCTACTTTGTTTCTTAACATCGTATTTCTTTCAACTTCCACATAATTTTGAAGGTGAGGATTATGAGTTCTTTATACTCTTACGTCATTCACTGTCTGAGCAAAGAATAAGCTCCTTTCCTTTGAAAAGAAATAGAATATTAAGAAGGATTACAGACAATGCAGCCACTTCTGATGAGAACTGATGGACTAAGATCAGAAAGGAGAGGAGAACCTCCCCTATCAGTGGACTTGGGGAGGGGCATGCATGCAGAAAGGTGAGGGAGGGTGGGATCAAGAGGGGAGGAAGGAGGGGCTTCTGGGGGATACAAAATGAATAAAGTGTAATTAAAAAAAAGTTTAAAATAAATAAATAAATAAATAAATAAATACATAAATAAATACATAAAATTTAAAAGAAAGAGAGAGAAAAAAAAAGAAGGATTACAGAGGCCATACAAGGTTTTTTTGATAGTTGTTTTATAATAAAATCCTATAAAAGGAAGCTTCAAAACCTTTATAAACTAAGCATATATTTGATGCACCATTCTTACAGTGATTTGAATTTTATACAAAAAATCCATTTACAAAGTTAGGGTAAGAAGCAATGATTACTGGTCATTGATATTAATTTTAATAAGTATGTTCTGGAAAAAATAAAAGCTTTAGATTTAGGGTTTGCATATTTATGAGCTCTTTGTTTAAATATCTTATTGTTGTGGTATGGGGTGATTTGAACACTCCCTAGGAGTCCATTGTGGTGGTCTACAGAATGATAGCAGTGGGACATATCTTGGAACTTTTGATGTACAGTTTTGTCTAATGTCCTCAGATCAATGTGGCCACGTTCTCAGAAGAGAAACTTTAACACCATTCTCTCTTGTTATACTTGGTTTAAGAGGGAGACATTACTTGGTCCTATTTTGGCACAGCTTTCAGAGAATGTGAGATGATGGTGGTCATGTGATAGCCCAAAACTATGAGCTCCATAAAACTTTCTTCATTTTAAACTCAGCAATAATAGACCTTTAAAATGAGTAAATCAAATCCACATAGTACATCTCCAAATCACATCCCAAACCTCTGGTGGTTTAATCAGTCTTGTAAAGAAATAGAAAGTGCAACCACTGACTGTTGTAAGCTACTGTTCATTTGCCGTCACATACCATTTGCTGGCTGAACTAATTCACCTATGTTTTGACTGATATACAAGACAAAAATACAATAAAATTTGTATATATTCTAATACAATGAGTGTTTCTTCCCACTAATTTTGCCCTTTTTTGTTCATTCAAGACAGAGTACAGCAATGTGGCAGACGAATCATGTGAAAAACAACTATCCTCTCATACTTGCCACAGAAGACCATTTCAAGAGTCCTTGTATTTTATGCTTACTTGTTTAAATACTTTCAACATAATTTTGGTTTTTAAAAATCTTATCAAAATAGAATTTATTAAGAAAGTTGGTTTTGTTTCTATATGAAAAATGAACTCAACAGGAAAGGAGAAAAATAATGGGACTATATTCATTCCTGAGACATTTTGAATAAACATGTCACATACATTGATTCTCTTTTGAGTCTTTCACAGTTATGTGGTACCACATAAATTCACAAAATAATTTACAGATTAGATAGAAACAGCAGAGTCAGCAACTGTTTAAAATGAATGGCAGAAGAGCCTCATTGCTTATGTCTCGACAAGAACTATATTGTTCTTAACCCCAGAAGAATGATGTAAGCTTCCGTCGAAGGCAAGGAATCTGGAGCTTAGGGAATATGAATTCTTGGTAACGGAATGCAAGTAAATGTATCCCCTTGTTACTTCCAACAAAGATGTCATGCTTACCACACTAGAAAACAAGCAAACATGCAGTCTCATTCACATAGTAAAACTGTCACCATCATCTAAAGCTGTCCATTACCAACTCTATGAATATATAGTATGGTCAAAATTGTTAGTATATTTTATTGTGTAATGTGTGGAAACGTGACAGACATATAGATCACTGACTTCCAATTTATTTGCATAGATCTGAATATTTGAGTTAATGTGCAGAACTCATATTGAACATTTTTTTTACTTCTAGAAATTAAAAATGGGAATTATCTCTGAAAACAATTAGCGTTAAACTTGAATTCCCATTTCAACAGCAATTAAGTAATTATAATAATTATCTCAATAGTGTGTGACCTAAAACTGAAAGCAAATAAATGATGTTGGTGAATAAAGCAGCATTCACAAAAAGTAATATCAGAATTTTAAAACTCCCTCAATCACTGAATAGTTATATATATATATATATATATATATATATATATATATATATTTGTGTGTGTGCATAATTCTTATTTATTCTTATTTTTTCCTTTTTTAATTTTTTTATTTCTATTAATTACAGTTTATTCACTTTGTATTCCTCCTGTACCTCCCTCCCTTCCTCCCCTCCGAATCCCACCCTCCCTTTTCCTCACCCTTTTCCCTCTCCCAGTCCACTGAAAAAGGAGGTCCTACTCTCCTTCCCTCTGATCCTAGTCTATCAGGTCTCATCAGGAGTGGCTGCATTGTCTTCTTCTGTGACCTGGTAAGGCTGCTCCCTCCTCGAAGGGAGGTGATCAAAGAGCAGGCCAATCAGTTCCTGTCAGAGACAGTCCCTGTCCCCATTACTATGGAGGCCACTTGGACACTGAACTGCCATAGGCTACCTCTGTGCGGGAGTTCCAGGCCATCTCCATGAGTGGTCCTTGCCTGGAGTAGTACCTTATATTTAAGTTTTATTTTTAATAATCTGTATATGTCTGTGGAGGGCAGACTGCATTGGTGAGTTTAATCTCCATGGAGGCCAGAAAAAGACAGGATACACTGACTCTGGAGTTACAGGTGATCATGGTGTAATCTGAATCTGGTAAATGAGCTTTCGTCCCCTTAAGAGCAATACATACTTTTAATCATTGAGCCATCTCTCCAGACCCAATGTTTATTATTGTTATTATCAGTAGTAGTAATAGTAGTAGTCGTAACATAGTGTGATTTGTATGATTTAGATTAATGTTGGCGACGTGAAGCCCATGAATCAAATCTTACCTACCACCAGTTTTTCGTAAGCCAGATATAATTAGAATGCAAAACTAGAAACCAAGCCAGTGTGTCTGCATAGTGATAAAAGCATAACCCTCTAGTAATGTTCTTACTGCTCTTATTTAGCCCAGTCATCTTCAGAACTTCCTACTGCAATTCCCTCGTAACTAATTTTTTGTGACCGCATTTGGGCTACAAGCACAGACTACGTATGACCAGTCTGCTGAGGATTTGAGACTCCGTGTCTACATTATACAAGAGAGTCTGTGATACTTTAAACAAGGTATTTGGACAAAGTCTAGCTGTCATCAGCATTGTGTCCTATTGCCCCTTTGTATAAAATTATTGTGTTTTCTTAGCCAACTCTGAGAGCTTTGCATTGTAATTTTCTAAGGAATTTGCACTGTTTTATTTTAGCTGGTCCTGAGGTTTTTGTTTCTATGTAATAAGTACATATTTTAAAAATTACTGATGCTTTAGTAAAATGACCTAATCATTCTACACCTTTCCCGAAGGTGACTTGGCTGATCAAGTCTAGCAAGGTAGTCTGGGAGACAGATACTTTTACTGATATGCAAGTGCACAAGGTTAGTTTCTAGTACTTTCTTTCAAAATCTCTTCCTTGAGGGAGTGGGGGAAGTGAACATATAAACCATCTGAAATCAGCTGTAAAATGAACCATAGGTAGAATTACAGGAATCCTTCAGGATGAGCCTCACTTCAGTGAATGTATCTACTAACTCAAACTAATAGTCAAGCTGAAGTTTCTGACACATCACACTGTAATTTCAAAATGTATTGCTATGTATTGCTTCACTTTTGAGAGACTGGAGAATTTTGGTATGGTCTTTCTTTAGAGCAGACTAAGGTTTGGTTTTGTGAGATTCTTCCTCTCAGCTTTTTCACTCCCAATCCAGTTTACACCATCCTATTCCCTTTGACTTCAAACACACCTTTGATCTAGATGTCTAACTTCCTTCCAGTGTGGCTTTGTCATTTTTCCTAGTTTTGTGTTAAGCAGATGTTCGGATGAAGGATGTTCAAGGTTTCAGTTAACTCTCGGTATTCTGTCTCAACAGCTTAGCAATATCTTGTTGGCAGTTTTACTATGATGACAGAGGTTCTGATAATCTGTTAATTACTTTCATAGCACCAATATTAAATACATATAATGTTCATTGCACTTAATGCCATCATTCTTTAATTTATTTATTTTAAATTTTTATTTTTTAAATAATTTATTCATTTTATATTTGATTGTAGCCCCTACCGTCCTTCCCTCTTGACAGCTATCTCCCTCCCCTACCATCTGACCCTAGCCTAAGGTCTCATCAGGACTGCCTGCATCTTCTTCCTCTGTGAGCCTGGCAAGGCTGCCCCGCTAGGAGCCAGTGTTAAAGAAGAACCATCAGAGTCCATGCCAGAGGCAGTGCTTGTTCCCCTTACTATCCCACACAGAGACTGAGCTCTGAAAGACTCTTGCTGGCAGGGGATCACAGCAGATGCTGAGACTCACAGCAAAACTTTCGACAGATCACAGGGAGTCTTATGGAAAAGCAGGGGATAGAAAGACCCAAAGAGAACAGGAGCACCACAGGGAGACTAACAAAGCCAACACATTTGGGCCTAGCAAGGTCTATAGAGACTGATACACTTACCAAGGACCATGCAAGAAGAGGACCCAGATCCCATCATTGTTTTAGGTAGGATATAACCTGTGAATTCATTCTTGTTGAGATCTTATGTCAGCTGTGAGCATGAATAAAGTTGTTTTTTTTTTTTAATTGAAAAATTATTATGAATCCTGAACTCAAAGCCAGAAATATTTTACCTTGGACTTTGAAGTTAAGTAATTTTAATGCAATTCAATAATAGGAAACAAAATATTTTACATTTAAAAATGCAGGGAAGAAAAAAGTCTGTATTGATAGTATAAAAGACTTCATGAATATAGGAGAAACAGGTTTTAAAACTTAAAATATGAAATGCTGAGTCTCTGAAAACATAAATATTCATGAGTATAATCTAATGCAAAGACAGTCAAGGCACACAGGCACTGGCAAAGTTTTGAGGAAATGAGAGGGTCCAGACAGTTCTTCAGTTGTGAATTTTTAGGATGTAATTTTGAAAATCATAGATTCAGACTGAATCTATTCTAACAATAGAGTCTAGGATATTTATGGCAAAGTCTATTGCTAAAAAGAACTGGCCAGACAAAGCATACAAAAATAATCATTTTGAGGCAACCAGAGCACTAGCAATGGGTAAAGATTATGAGACCAGATGACAAGAATGAGATGGCCAGAAAAGAAAATCTATTGATATTAGTCTAGCATTCCACAGACAATTTCCCCACAGCAATTGGTTATTCAAAAAGTATAATTCAAAGATCAGACGTCTAGAAGATTATAGAGGATTTAGTGACTACCCTCCACCTGAAGAAAAACATTAGATTTCAAGACGCATTTAGGTGAAAAATCTTATTTGATGGCTTGAGATTTTGGTTGGGTTCTCAAACAAGTTACATTATAAAAATAAAGGCATTATGAGTATTTGGAAAGTGGTATCTTTTTAAAAAACTTTATCTTTGCGATTGTAAAGTAATTACATCTCTTCCATCCCTTTTCTTCCTCCAAACATTTATAACTTTCCTCTCTCTCCAAGTCCTTGGCCTCTTTTTTCACTAATTTTTTTTGTACATATATACATGTTAAATAATTTATATGTATATTTTATGTAAATATACAGATATCGAAGATTGTGTGCAAAAAAATTTCTTTGTATGTATGTTTTCAAGGTTGACTATTTAGCACTAGGAAAACAATTGGTGTGCTTTTCCTGGGGCAAGACCTCCTTTCCAGTTCTCAGCTTTCCTCAGTTTCCTATAGTTCTTTGGGATGGGGCATCATGGATTTTTACTCTTCCAGCTTATCATATCCATTGTTGTCATTCTTGTTCAGCTCATGTTTGGACAGCTATATTGTTGAGATTTTATGTGTGTAGCTTTTGGTGTAACTAGGAGGCACAATCTCACAGTAAATGCTGTGATCCCCTCACAGTCTTCATTTCCAATTCCTTGAACTTTAGGGGAGGGAGTGGTAAAAGATGCATTTAAAAATACTGTTAGTTGAATTTCTAGATGAAGTGAAATACAATATGCTCCTTTGTCGACTTTTCAGGTGCCTGTGCCAATCTTTTCTGCTAGTCCTGAGATCTGAAGTCCTCAAAGAATGGGGGTCGGCAGAGGCAGCCACAGTCTAATGCTGAAGACTGTCTTACTTCTGTCTCAGTGTAATTCTGTACATAAATATAACAAAGAAAGTAATGACAAAGGAAGATTGTAAAATCATGATCATAAAAATCATAAAATGATCATAAAGATCATAAAATCATGATCTGAAAAACACGTAAATGAACACCAGTGAGCACATACTAAATATTAGCAGAGCTACTCTTCTCCAGAACTTTCTCAGAATAGACCAACTGAACCACAGTTGCCTGGCATGTACTATTGACTATATCTGAGAAAGCACAAAAGCAAAGCAGGAGGCCATATCCAGATTCTGAGTACACTGACCAGATTCGTCTATTGCCATGATCTGATATCCATCAAGAGTAAGCATATCTTATGAATTGATTGCAAATAGTTAAGACAGAAGGCATGAAACCACATGTGAAAACAATAGAGATGACAATGTGCACCTGAAGTAGAAGGCCCTCTACCTTTTCTTACTGTCTCCTCTCTCACAGTTCATCATGGGTCATTCTTTGGCTGTATTCCTACACTCCTTCTCACACAATGCATAAATATACATTCTAAGTATAAAACATATAAAAATGTAAAAAGAAAAAAACATTAGAACTTCCCATAATTAATATAGATTAGCTTCTCTCTTAGAATTTCAAATTTTACAAGTCTCAACTCTCACATAAATGTTTAACTTTCATTTTAAACAGTTTTAAACTATACTGCTTGGTCTCCCAGCCTTAGTCATTCTAGATATCTAATCAATGGTGGGCTTGAGTCGTAATATTCCGTTTGTATAATTCACTCTGCATTTTGTTGTAATGAGAAATATGTCCTCTTTTTTACCCTACACCTCTATAGAACCTAGGATATATCTTTGTGAAACATACTACCATATCCCTAATGGTGCAAAAAGATCTCTGACCAATAACTTCCTGTTGAGCTTGCGTATGGGTTCCTGAGGAAACTTTTTTGCCTCAAAGTTTCCTTTACTACTATTCTACTTAGAAGGTATCCAACCAGTTCTGGCTCTTACATTCCCTCTTGGTTTAAGTCTTTATGAAACATTTTATCCTCTTAGACTTTTTTGTTTAAAATTCTCAGATAATGAGAGACTTTCATGGTTAAAGAGAAGGAAGCATATAGCAAAGATCCATCAACTAGAAATGTAACTCTGCTCTAGTGAACTTTGCATGTTTTTGTCTGCCACATTATTCTTCTAATATATCATCCTAATCATGTCATCACATCGGGTTTTCTATTAACATTACTCACGAACATACTATTCTTGTACTCAGGATATCATGAATAAAATGATGATCTTATTTACCAGATAACCAATTTCGAAATGATTTTAAAGCAGTCTGTTGGAGGAAGATCCAACTGTGTTTTCAAATGCTGATTTCAGTGCCTTGAGAGGAGACCTGGTTGTTTCCCTGCCACGGGCATTGTTATTAATGTTGAACTAGTTCCTATAACCATGTGATGATAAGGAATTTTCCCCAATTGTTCTTGATTGGCTGAATAAATGCCTATACACCTATGCAGGGCATTATAGAGTAGGTATGGCCAAAGTTCTCAGGCTTGGGGAAGAGGAGGATCATGGGAAGAAGGAGGAGGCAGGTACCAGATGAGGAAGAAAGGAGGGCCATGATGGGTTAACATGGAGAGAGGCACATAGCCAGATTAACATGGATGGTGGACCTTAACACAGATGAAGAACATTAGCAAGTATTTTGGGAGTATGGATGGGAGGTATGTCAGATAGAAATTATTAGAACAGATGGCATGGGATAGGGGCTTGGGAGGTAAAGGCAGCTTAGGAGGTAATATTTGCCATTCTCCAGGTAAAATAAGCTTATTTTTAAATCTATCAGGTATTAGTGTCTTTTATTGATTATAATAGTGGGTTAGATAACACCACCATAATAATTTCAATTTTACTAATTATTTGCCTTAAATAGTAAACATCATTAGATCATACTTCTATATCGTCTACAACAGCATTCATTCTACTCTTCATATAAAAAGAGTATTGAATTACTATTGTCCATAGAACTCTCATTCCCAGGAACCTGACACTGTTTTCCCTTTCTATCAACTTCCGCAATTCAGTGGCTGTAATGGAACTGGATAAAGCTGCCTTTTCCATAGGCTTCTCCACTGCCAGATTGTCAGCTTCCTGCTTCTAAAATCATCTGCTTACTAACATCAAATTTTCTGATGTTTAAATTATTTTTATTCTTGATTACCTTCTTTAGGTGTATAGATTTCATTATGTATATCATATCTTATAAGTCTATATAAGCGAAAATATACCATGTTTGTCTTTCTCCTTCCGGGATATCTCACTCAGAATGATCTTTTCTAGATCCCACCATTTGCCTCCAAATTTCATGATTTCATCTTTTTTTGATTGCTAAGTAGTATTCCATTGTGTAAAAATACCACAATTTCTGTATCCATTCCTCCATTGATGGACATCTCAGTTGTTACCAGGTTCTGGCAGTTACAAATAAAGCTGCTACAAACATGATTGAGCAAATGTCATTGTTGTGTACTTGGGCAAATTTTGGGTATATACCTAGCAGTGGTATAGCTGGGTCTTGAGGAAACACTACTCCTAATTTTCTGAGAAAGCGCCAGATTGACTTCCAGAATGGTTGTACCAGTTTATATTGCCACCAGCAATGGAGGAGGGTCCCCTTTCCCCACAACCTCTCCAGCATGTGTTGTCACTTGAGTTTTTCATCTTAGCCATTCTGATGGGTGAAAGGTGAAATCTCAGGGTCGTTTTGATTTGCATTTCCCTAATGGCTAATGAGGATGAGCATTTCTTTAAGTGTTTCTCTGCCATTCGATATTCCTCTACAGAGAATTCTCTGTTTAGCTCTGTTCCCCATTTTTTAATTAGATTACTTGGTTTGTTGCTTTTCAGCTTCAGAAAGCAGACACGGGATAAGATGATCAATCCTCGTTTAGAAAGACAAATGGGATGTGCATTGAACGTATGACAGGAGTGTACCGCAGAAGGCACCTGAAAGACTGTACCTAGCAGTGTTTCAAAGTAGATACTAAGACTCATAACCAAACCTTCGGCAGAGTACAAGGAATCATATGAAAGAAGGGGAGTTAGTATGATGTGGAAAGGATAGGAGCTCCACAAGGACCAAATATATCTGGGCACAGGGTCTTTTCTGAGACTGACACTCAACCAAAGACCATGAGTGGATATAACCTAGAACTTCTGCTCAGATGTGGCCCATGATAGCTCAGTAACCAATTAGTTTCCCATAGTAAGGGGAACAAGGACTATTTCTAACAGGAACTCAATAGCAGGCTCTTTGACCTCCCCACCTCCTAAGGGAGGAGCAGTCCTGTTAGTCCACAGAGGAGGACTTTGCAGCCAGTCCTGAAGATACCTGATATAGAAGGGTCAGATGAAAGGGGAGGAGGTCCGCCCCTATCAGTGGACTTGGAAAGGGGCAGGGAGAAGATGAGGGAGGAAGGGTAGGATTGGGAGGGAATCAGGGAACAGGATACAGCTGGGATACAGAGTTGACAAAAATGTAACTAATAAGAAAAAAAATAAAAAAAGAAATGAAAAAAATTATTTGTATTATTAGCTGTGTTCCTTTAAACATAATCTAAAAAAAGTACCATTCAAAAGTTGTTACACTGCTGTAGTTAAGAGTGATTGGATTTATATAGCAATTCTGACTGCACAGTGGAGACATTATTCTTTCAAGTACTTATGAAATGTTTCCATGTTCATTTTTCCAGTTGATAAAAGCAACTGTTCACGTGTATTTTCAGCTTGAACTTGGTTAACTAAATTTTGGTATGAGGGACAGTTTTAGACTTAATAAGAAAAAAAAAGAAAACATTACAAGACAAATACAGGTTGTAGGGGGATAAATGATGCACAGTCATAGAGAAGGGAAGAGGAATACAGGCCAATCGTAAAATCTGGTCGTATGTGCCCCAATTAACTGAATATTCTGTAAGTCATGAATGACACAGAATATTTCAGTCTTATTTTCCATCACAGATAAATGCACTACTTATATATCTAATTTTAAATACTAGCTTTCAAATTTAACACATTAGATCCAAAATTTTAAGGTAATTGGGAGCTTTCTTAAAAATAGACATTAATTATTTTTTTTTTTTCCGAGAAATGGGAGTAATTGGATTCTGGAGCAAAATAAATGGAAGAAATGTTGTTTGATTTCAAGGAAATACACATGACTATGGAGGTTGCTGATTTTGAAGTCTTCTGCATCAGACAGCAGCTGCCTAGAAAGGTATTGAATTGAAGTTAAAGCTGCAGAGTTCCTCTTTGCTTCGGAACAGCCACTCTATGTTCAGCAGATAGATTTTAGGACCGTTCTTTACCCAAATTCTAGCAATTTATTTAGCTCATCCAAAAATCATTTTGAAAACACCCAAAATAATATTTTTCAAATATCTGACCATCCTGGGCCACCCATATAGACTCAGGAATTTTTCTTGCTAGTAAACACCATATGGGGATGCTCTTTCAAGAACCTCTCCAGCCTGATCAACATAGATGCTTTATTCTGCTGAACAAGCCCCAGACTTTTAGAGATGACATATGTACTTGGGTCACTTAAACCTCACACTCCTATCGTTACGTTTTTACCACTGTTCATGTTCTTTATGAAGAAAGGGTTGTTCATCTAAGACAGATTTATATTCTCCTGAGGGATATAATTTTGATGATATAATAAAAAATATAAGGAAAATTTGTTCTCAATTTTGTATACATTATCCTGTATTTAATATCATAATTTGTATTTTAAATATTACTTACAATGTGATATTAAACACATGGAAATCTATGATAAAACTAATTAGAAATTTATGGACTATGTTTGTCTCTATAAGAAGTCTTTATATGGAATCAAATTCTATTTTTTAGATCATATTATAGCTAGCATCATAGGCCTGCTGTATTTAGGACACGGAATGAATATCGACATTTTAAATGACTAGTAAAATTTCAAATACTTGGTTTCCAAGAAACTTCATACCTCAAGAGTAATAAGGCCTAAAATATTAAACATTAAAAATGCCTTATGTACAGAGGCATTTCATACTTAAGATCTACATGCGTTCAATAGTGTCAGGTATAATGCTTTAAGAAAAATAAATACTGTGAAGCAAATATAACTCATCATTTGCAAAGTCAGAGAATAAATAAGGCTGAGAAAGGGTAAGGGTGCAGCTTGAGCCCTTTAGGTCATGAAGGAGATTCTGTCCTAGTTTTTGCCTTAAAATCCTAGGATTACTTTTTCATGAAATATTTTGTATATCTCTTTCTGTTCATATGAAAGTGAGCATATATGTGTAGGAGTACATATCTCCCTACCCTGTGTGTGTGTGTGTGTGTGTGTGTGTGCATGTGTGTCTTGTGTCTTGTGTGTACACTTGTGTTCCTGCATGTGACACACAAACATGTATGTAGTATGTGTGTGTGTATGCCAAAGGTCAGCCTTGGATGTTATCCATTATGAGTCATTCACTTTTTTTTCTAGATAAAATCTCTCAATGGTCTGAGATTTACTACTTGATCTTGGCTGGTTCAACAGGAATCACAAGGGATCTTCCTTTTTCTGCCTTCTCAGAACTGGAATTAATAACATATGCCAATATGTCTATCTATTTCCTTCTTTCTTTCTTTCTTTCTTTCTTTCTTTCTTTCTTTCTTTCTTTC
>NW_026596040.1:13338520-13360859 GCF_907164565.1 Psammomys obesus
TCTTTCTTTCTTTCTTTCTTTCTTTCTTTCTTTCTTTCTTTCTTTCTCTCTCTCTCTCTCTCTTTCTTCCTTCCTTCCTTCTCTCCTTCCTTCCTTCCCCCTTCCTTCCTTTCCTCCTTCCTTTCTTCCTTCCTTCTTTTCCTTCCTTCCTTCCTTCCTTCCTTCCTTCCTTCCTTCCTTCCTTCCTTCTTTCTTTCTCTCTTTCTTTCTTTCATGCTTTTAGGGAAAAAAGTTAGTAAACACAACCTTTGGTTAGCTTGGAAAACATGAACCAACATGAGTGCATATGCTCATTAGCGTGTACTTCTTTGATTTTATTTAGTCATTGTAAATGTAGTATTGCGTAGACATCAGGAATAAAATAGAAAACAATTAATTGAATTTGAAATAAATGACTAGTTTTGAATATTTTCTGAGACATTTGTATTAAAAACTAATCTAATACTCTCCTGAAATTCAAATGTAATTGAATATCTTACATTACTGCTTGCCAAAGTGAACAACTCAACAAGTATGATTATGTTATATATATTTTTTTCTTTGAGAATTTTATGTAGTTCATTTTATCATATTTTCCATTCCCTAAATCCTCTGAATTTCTTCTCTGAATCCACCTCTTCTTTTTTTCTATCTCTAAATCAAAACAAGACAAAACGAAACAACAACAACAATAACAAAAAGCAAAAAAACAAAACCAAAATAAGCCGGGCATAGTAGCACAATCCTTCAATACTACTAGTACTTGGGCACTTGGGCGGAAGAAGCAGGCAGATCTCTGTGAGTTTGAGAACAGCCTGTCTACATAGTGAATTCCTGGACAGCCAGAGATATACAATGATATTGTCTCAAAAGCAACCAAAGAAACAAAATACAAAACATAAATAAATAAAAATAAGATAAAAAAAAAAAACACTAAAGAGAATCCATTAGTGCTAGCTAATTACTCTTGAACACAGGGCCTGCCTTGCAGTGTGATTGAGGTACCCAGGATCATGCCACTAAAGAAAATTTATGTTCCCTCTCCCGGAGAGCTATCATTTGAAATATATATATTTTTTGGCTACTGGACTTTGTGCAAGTTAAAAATTTAACAGTTTACAAGGGCAGTAGAAAATCAGCCTTCACAAGGTGTCAAATATAGAAGGCTAGAGGTTTATATACCCCTTTCTTCTAGTACCTCCCTAAGTCATTGGCTTGCATGTCTTAGTTCACAGTCATCAAAACTGTGTCAAGCAAATTAGCTTCTTCTATGAAAAACCACTTCGGTATCAGAGGAAGACACAGAATACTAAGCTCTTGGTAAGTATTTTGTTCTCTTTTTATTTTTTATTTTATTTTATTTTTTTATTAATTACACTTTATTCATTTTGTATCCCCCCATAAGCCCCTCCCTCCTCCCCTGCCGATCCCACCCTCCCTCCCCTTTCTGCATGCATGCCACTCCCCAAGTCCACTGATAGGGGAGGTCCTCCTCTCCTTCTTTCTGATCTTAGTCTATCAGTTCTCATCAAAAGTGGCTGCATTGTCCTCTACTGTGGCCTGGTAAGGCTGCTCCCCCCTCAGGGGGAAGTGATCAACGAGCAGGCCAATCAGATTATGTCAGAGGCAGTCCCTCTTCCCATTACTATGTAACCCACTTGGACACTGAACTGCCATGGGCTACACCTGTGCAGGGGTTCCAGGTCATCTCCACGAATAGTCCTTGGTTGGAGTATGAGTCTCTGGGAAGTTCCCTGTGTTCAAATTATCTTGTTCTGTTCTCTTTTTAACACAGTGCTTCTCAAGGTCCCTGATGCTGTGACTCTTTAATACAAGCCTCCTGTTGTTATAACCCTTCCTCTTTCTTCCCACCACAAAATGATTTTGTTGCAACTTAATTACTGTAATTTTGCTACCATTATAAATTATAATAAAAATCTTTTTGAAGATACAAGTTTGTCAAAGTGATAATGACCCATAGGTTGAGAACCACTGTTCTAAGGTTGGTTTTCTCAACTGGTGGGTGAGGCTTTACTGGATTAGGTTGAAGTCTGCCATTCCCAGATAGCCATTTGTTGCCCTGGGTCTATGATAGTAGATTCTTTTTTCTCAGAGGGGTTCTAAAAGTCTGCCCTCAGCGAAGGTTACAAGACAGACCCTTTGCTGATAAGAAAACTAGTTCAGCAAGTGTCTGGGAATTCCTAGAAATGCTCCACCCTGCTAAGGATCTTAGTCTTTACCACTGACCTTCAACTGTACTTGGAGAATCTCCCACCCGTGGGGTACTGTGTTCTCCTTCTAGTGTTTGGGCCATGCTATTACACGGAAATTAAGGCACTGTACTGCTACATGTAAATCAAGTATCTCTGACACCCTGACCCCAGTGAATCAAACATTCACCCTCAAAATCCCTCCCACTAGGACTCTTGTTAAAATGCTCAATCCCTATCCAGAAAGGCAAAGAGGCTAGACATCAGAAGGATAAAAGAGGGAACAAGTCAGGAGCCTGACACAGAGGACCTCTGAAAGGCTCTGCCCTGAAGACTATCAAAGCAGATGCTGAGACTTATGGGGAACCTTTGGGCAGAGTGCAGGGAATCTTATGAAAGAAGTAGGAAATAGTAAGCTCTGGAGAGGAGAGAAACTCCACAAAAGAGCAACAGAACAAAAAAATCTGAGCACAGAGGTCTTTCCAGAGACTGATACTCCAAGGACCATACATGGAGATAACCTAGGACCCCTGCACAGATGTAGCCCATGGCAGTTCAATGTCCAAGTGGGTTCCATTGTAATAGGAACAGGGACTGTCTCTGACATGAACTGATTGGTCTACTCTTTGATCACCTCCCCCTGAGGGGTAAGCAGCCTTACCAAGCCACAGAAGAAGACAAGGCAGCCACTCCTGATGAGACCTAATTGACTAGGATCAGAAGGAAGGAAAAGAAGACCTCCCTTATCAGTTGACTGGGGGAGGAGCATGCATGCAGAGGGTAGAGGAAGGGAAGTATTGGAACAGGAGGAGGGAGGGAACCACAGGGGGGATACAAAGTGAATAAAGTGTAATTAATAAAGAATTTTTAAAAATCCCTCCCATTGCCCAAGGTTTATAAATCCATGATTTCAAATAAGCTTACTGCGGGTGCATTTTATGCTGGCTGGTTGCTGCATGATACTGTCAGCCTGCCATCTTGGCCACCTGAGATTCTTTATTTATCCCTCACCAGGCCTGGCATCATCAGGCCTGCCCTCTGGCAGCTGGGCCTGGGCCTCAACAGGCCTAGGTCTCCGGTGCTTCTGCCTACATCTCTGCCCTGCTTGGCACAACAGCTTAAACAAGAGCTGTTAACACTTGGGTATTGATATAAGCTTTGGAAAGCCTGAGTTTCCACTGCCTCCTGTGATCTCACTCTAAAAGAGTGGAAATTTCTTTCCATACCTTATCCTAGCACACTCAGGCCTTGCCCTAAAGCGCACTAGCTGCTCCTGAGATAAACAGAGCCCTGGTTATCCATCCAGAAGCTGAACTCCAGGCCCCTGCTAAATAGAGAGCACAGGTGGAAAAGAAATGTTGCTCAGCTTTTGTGTATGTTACCTAACAACACTTTAGTGGTTTTTTTTTTTTTTTTTTTTTTTAGTATACTCCCTTATTAAGGTTATTCTAGGCTTGGTATTTATTTGGAAATGTTTTGTATAACATGAAAATAATTACTTTGAAATACATTCTGTTAGGATTGTGTAGCAAAGTTATACAGCAGGTTCTGTATACAAATCATGCCATGTCACTGGTTCCACATGGGAGGTTTATTAAGGGAAGGGAAAAGGGTCACAGAGACCATCTTTGGGCAGGGGAAGAGAGGAAGACAGGAAAAGAAGAAGAGAGAGAGAGAGGGGGGGGAGGAGGGGCTGCAAGTTCTCTTATAAGGTGACCCAGAGTATGTGCAGGTGGTTTCAGGTGGTCAGTAGGAGGCCTCACAGATGCCTGATATCCAGTCTGTCAAGTCCCTTGGGATTGGCTGTAGAGATGCCTGCTAATGGATCCCAACACATTCTTCTACTTAACTCTGTATCCCAAACACAGGAATGAAAGGTATTTTTCTTTTAGAAAAAAAGAACATCTGTTTTTTTTTTTTATTTTCTCAAGTTTTCTTTTCTTTTTTTTTGTATTTTTATTTTTATTAATTACACTTTATTCACTTTGTATCCCCCCTGTAGCTCCCTCCTTTCTCTTCTCCCAATCCCACCTTCCTTTCCCCTTCTCTACCCATGCTTCTCCCCAAGTCCCTGATAGGAGAGGTCTTCCTCTCCTTCCTTCTGATCTTAGTCTATCAGGTCTCATCAGGAGTGGCTCCATTGTCTTCCTCTGTGGCCTGGTTAAGGCTGCTCACCCCTTTGGGGGAGGTGATCAAAGAGCTGGCTAATCAGTTCATTTCAGAGATAGTTTCTGTTCCCATTACTATGGAACCCACTTGGACATTGAACTGCCATGGACTACATCTGTGCAGGGGTCCTAGGTTATCTCCATGCATGGTCCTTGGTTGGAGTATCATTCTCAGGAAAGACCCCTGTGCTCAGATTTTTTTTTTTTTTTTTGGTTCTGTGCTCTCCTTGTGGAGCTCCTGTCCTCTCCATATCTTACTATATCCCCCTTCTTTCATAAGATTCCCTGTACTCTGCCCAAAAGTTGGCTATAAGTCTCAGTTTCTGCTTTGATAGCCTGCAGGGTAGAGCCTTTCAGAGACCTTCTGTGGCAAGTTCCTGTCCTGTTTCCTGTTTTCTCCTTCTTCTGATGTCCATCCTCTTTGCTTTTCTGAATGGGGATTGAACATCTTAGACAGAGTACTCTTTCTTGATTAGTTCCTTTAGGTGTACAGATTTTAGTATGTTTATCCTATGTTATATGTCTAATATCCACTTATGAATGAGTATATACCCTGTGTGTCTTTCTGCTTCTGGGATACCTCACTCAGGATGACCTTTTCCAGTTCCCACCATTTACCTTCAAATTTCATGATTTCCTTGTTTTGTTTTGTTTTGTTTTTTATTGCTGAGTAATATTTCATTGTGTAGATGTACCACAATTTCTATATCCATTCCTCAGTTGAGGGGCATCTGGGTTGTTTCCAGCTTCTGGCTATTACAAATAAAGCTGCTACAAACATGGTTGAGCAAATGTTCTTGTTGTGTATGTGAGCATCTTATATATAGAAGAGAACATCTGTTCTTTTTAAACATCACATATATTTAGACTAAAAATCTTAAATCCCTAGACCCTCACTCCTACTTCTTAACATCCTGCCCTGTACGTGACACAGAAAACATAGTCAACCAAAAAGTTTTCCCATGTTTTGTTGGGATAAAAACAAATATGGGAACCTCTGTTTGGCATTATGTTTTAGAGTAGTGTGATTTCACACTAGGTTTCTTTTGTGACAAGAACAGCACCTTAAAATACTCAGCAGTGTCTAGTAAAATTCATATTACCTGAGAACTTTGAATTAAAGCAAAATCTTGAATCAACACACACACACACACACACACACACACACACACACACACGCATGCACGCACACTTCTGATTTTAAAAATTAAAGGCTAGGAGCTGCCAAGACAGTTCAGTGGATAAAGTTACTTGTTATTAAAATGTGAATTCCTGTGTTTCGGTGTCTGGAACTCACATGGTGGAATGAGAAAACTATCTCTAGGGGTAATGCTTTGACCTCCACACCTGTGCACTGGCACATGCATACATGCAAATACATGTATGTGTAAGCAAACAAATAAGCATAAAGAAATTAAAGGCTTTTACTAAATGATATAGATAATGATTTCCATAATTAAAATTCTGAAGTTATTTGGTTAAATTTGCATGGAGTTTAAAAGTTATTTTTAAAAACCTTCTGGTTCTAGTATCTTAGGAATTTTTACTTTTTATATATTTAGACCAATTTTGGTGTTGATTGAAAGCTAACTTGGCAGTCTCTTGGCAACAATTTTGTAGAATAAAGTTTACTTCAGTGAAAAGGAAGCAAAAAAAAAAACCTTGATTTGACTCAACTGTTCTTCATTTAAATACAAAGAAGATAATTTTAAGGGCAACCTATAAATACTTTATGATTTTTAAAAATATTTTGTTTTATTTTTGAGATTAATATAATTGCATCATTTCTCCCTTCCCTTTTGTCCTTCCAAACCCTTCTATATATACTCCTCCTTGTATTCTATCAAATACATGGCTTCTCTTTTTACTAATTGTTATAATCATATATACGTGTACATGTATATTCCTAAATACATACATATAACATGTTGAGTCACTGTAATATTTTTGTATGTTTGTTTTCAGGGCTACCATTGATATTGACTGACCAATTCACATACTTCTCACTGCTGAAGACTATTTCTCCCACTTTCAACATTCTTTAGTTGCCAGTACTTCTTATTGTGGGGCTGAGGCCTTAGGGTATTTCCCCTTCAATTTAAAAGTGTCTATTGCTGTTGTTCAAGTTCAGGTCATTTTTAAGCAGTCATACTGCTGAGCTTTTCTGGATGCAGCTTCTGACTACTAGGAGACACAAATTCATAGCAAACTTCATGGTCCATTTGATGGACAAATGTATTAAGGGATGGACAGGTCTGTGTTCTACTTCATTTTTTTCATAATGCTTCTGTCTCATTTAGCACAAAATAAACCCTGATGCTGCACTGCTCCAAACACAAAGTAATATAATTCTCACTGGGAACACAGCCCATCAAAGATGGGCTTTGTTAATCCTTCCACCACAGTTGGTGTACAGGAACTTGGGGTCATACTTACATGGATTAATCATTTCCCAGGTGACAATCACATTGTAAACACAAGAATAAATGTAAAGATTTTTATTTTAAAAAAAAAGCCTCAAGAATGCATCTTTAAGCATTTTCTAGAAACATTTCCTCGGCTAGAACTGGGTAATACAGCCAAATTTCCAACAATAGAGATGCTGTGTCTTCTCTGTACCTAGAAAAATGTAAGAGAAAGTGGGTTCTGGTAAGTAGCTAGGCATCCTTTCTCAGCCATCTGAAGTATTAGTCATTTCAAAGTCTAAATCTATGAGCTTGTTGATATATAAACTCCCTAGAAAATACCTCCATTCCATGCACTTCAAAGGCAGATTAAATTTCAGGTGACAGTTACTTTTCAGCATTCACTGCTTCAAATTGGCAGGAAGCTGTCTATGCATGACTCTGTGAAATCCCCAAATGACCATGCACCGATTATTGACTTTTCCCTCTCCTACGGTAAACATTTGTCACAGTCTAAACACGTTTTATTTAGTCACAATGGGAAAATAGAATTATTGTCATCTGGTAGGAAAAGGCTAGAAATACTGATTAACAATCTATGAGGGAGAATAAATAAATAGCATACAACATGTAATAAACATATAATAGGCTGTAGTGCTGAGATTTGGGGTGAGAAGTATAGCTTAGTCCTCTAAAACTTCACTCAAAAGTGAAACTGTTTCAACACAAATCTATCTAACTACATTTTATTATTAAAGTTCGTGAATATATTGTAAAGGTTGAACTGATAATTCAAGGATTTTAGTTCTGGTGTAATATATTCAAAGACGATTGACAGACATAATTTTATAGTTTGTCTCTAAATGTATAATAAAGGAGATGAATTACAGTGTTAATTCTTTTAAAAGTTTACAAACAAATTTTTATTAGCTTGAAAAGTAAAGTCACAGCTTTCTTATAAATCACTTTAGAGATATGCCTTTAATTAATTATTATACACCATTTTCTTGGCTTATAAGAAAGTTGAGCAGAGACATACAGCCAAACTTTGGGTAGAGCTCAGGGAGTCTTATGGAAGAAGAGGGGGGGGGTGGGCTTAGATGGATCCAGAAGGGACGGGAGCCATATAAAGAAACCAACAAAGCCAAAAAACAAACAAACAAACAAACAAAAAAAAACCCCACAGGGCCAGGGGGGACTGCACAGCCTGATGCATCAACCAAAGACCATACATAAAGAGGACCTTGACCCTCTGCTCAGTCTGCAAGCAGGTTCCCTAGTAAGAAGAGAATAGACAGTCTCTGACATGAACTCCATTGACTGTTCCTTGATCAACTCTCCCTGGTGGGGTGACCTAGCCAGCCCACAGAAGAGGATCCAAGCAGATGGGACCTGATAGGCTAGGGTTAGGCAGTCAGGGAGGAGGACTTCCCCTATCAGTGGACTAGGGAAGAAGGATAGGGAAGGAAGAGGGAGGAAGAGTGGGACTGGGAAAAGGTGAGGAAGGGGGCTACAACAGGGATACAAAGTGAATAAACTGTAAATAATAATGACAATAAGAAAAAGAAAACAAAGTTTGAGCAATAAATGTGGATGCAGCCTTTGAGTGAGAATATGGTTCAAGGCATGTGGTTATTATAATGTATACTCTTGTGCATATATCTTGTTTTTTCTGTGCATGTGTATGTATGAATGCATGTGCTTACTACAATCCTGGATTCCTCTCACTTTCAAAACAGTTTTCCTTTAACTTTCATGCTTATTCAGAGTATCTTTTACTAGTACACATGGTTCAAATATTTCCAATTGTTATTCTGAAAATATGTGTGAAAAATAGCCAAAGGAATGAAAAATTTTATGATGAAGAGGACTATCTTATAACCTTCATAAATTTCAACAAATAGCCTCCAAATAATGTCATAGTTTGGGAAATAATAGATAAATACACAAGACAATCAAACTACAACTTTGTTTTGGACAAAGCTAAAACTTTCAGAATGAAATCTTGTGGTATTCCATTCATTTACTTCAGGGTTAAAGTTAACAGTCATGCATAATTTAATATTTTCAAAAATAATAACCTAAATCCCTCTACCTGCTCCCAACTGTTGTTCTCTGTTTATGAAATGATTTCCAAATAGAGCCAAGACTAATATTTTCCCATTATGTGATATTCATGAGATATGCTTCAGAATAGTTAAACGCTGTCTGTAACATAAGCTCTTGGATCATCATAATTCTCATAAAAATTTCAATACCATAGTGTAGTTGATTTTCAGTCTTTGCTACAAAATTGCAAAGGTTAAAATAACTACTGAATTATTGAATCTATGTGTGGCTACACAAATGGAAATATTTTAAGCTCTTCATGCTTTGCTGTGCAACTTGAATCCAAGTGCTATTTTCAAAATGTTCTAGGTTTTATTTTAAAAACACAAGCTGTCTTTTAAAGTATTTATATACATTTTAAACTAAAATTCATAAACTGACAAGCTGTTTGCTTTGGCCTGCATGGAATTTTAAATTCTTTAAAGTTTTAAAAAAAGTATTAGATATCCTTTAAAATCGTGTATATATCTGGTAGGGTTGTAATACAGCCAGAGTGAATCCTCAACTGGTGACAGGACAGTATCCTAAGAAAAAGGGAATTTTTATATTCTCCCATTTAACCATGGTCAAACTTTTGAAGTTGAGTTATTTCTTCACCTTGCTGGCTCCTGTAGGCCTCTCTTCCAAGGGTTCACTTTCCACTTCTCTAAGTTTAAACATATAAGATACTCCTTGACTATCTGTTGTTTCCATATTTAGTTTAGAGATTATATTTACCTCTTAAAATTTAAATTGGAAATATGTGTAATTTAAGAGGCAAAATTAATTTGAATCCATTGTTATAATACCATCAGGTCTAGAGATGACTATCGGTAAACACTGGCAACCATACCCTGAAAAACTTTACTTCTGTGTTCAATTCATCATAAATATAAATATATATGTATACACTTCATATCTATATTTTATATATATTCAATTCATACATATATATATATGAATATATATAATGATATCATTCACTCACCAAGATACTTTAGAAGAAATTCTTCTGAATGCAGAAACCAAGATTTCTTTTCTTTTCTTTTCTTGACTCTCTGGGAGTGTTAACAGGTGTGTATTGAATTAATCTCCAATTCATAGATGACCTCTGTGGATGGACAGGTTTTTTTTGGCTTTTCACAGTAATTTCAGAGAGCACCTTGGGAAACTGTAATGATGCTTGGGAAAAGAAACACTACTATTGCACAGAGTGGGGATAGAAAGAGAGATGGTTGAAAACCTTTGATTAAATCATTGTATTGCGAATAAGACCATTATTGGTACTTGGATTTATTTATAGTTAGTGCACATTTTAGGAAAACGTCATTTAAAAAAATGAATAACCTAAAATGTTGCATAAATTCAAGCTGTAATACATATGTAAATACATATGTAAAATGATATCCAGGTTAATATATAAGATAAAACATAATGACACAAATAATTTGATTAGTGAGCTAAAATATTGGCTCCCACATTCTGACAAGCAAATGAGTAAAAGAGGAACCTACACTCAGACATGACCAATAGTATCTTTGAGATGTCATCAAAAGACTTCAAAAATATTCTTTCCTATTTCAAGAATCAAGAAAATTTATCCTAGAATTTTTTATAAGTAAAATTTATTTAAACAAAATCAAGGACTCTGTACCTATGACATCATCAAGTATTAATTTTATGGGTATATTTATTCTTCTGATCTCTAGCAGACCTAGAAACATTTCCAAAGTGACAAAGTGAGGCCAGGAAAACGATGCTTCAGTTGGCTGGGAATGTTAGGCTTGGCCTTGTACTGATATGCATAAGCAAAGAATGAAATGTTTCAAGTCTTTAAATATAGCTTCTCTCAGTTGAGCCTGGTATAAGAGGTGAGACAGGGTTCCTAGACAGCAGCCACTTCCTCTTCCAATGTCCATACCCTTTGCCTTTCCGCATGAGGATTGATCATCTTCCCCAGGGTCCTGGTCCTTGCTTAGCTTCTTTAGGTGTACAGATTTTAGTAGGTTTATCCTATATTATATGTCTAATATCCAATTATAGGTGAGTATATACTGTGTGTATCTTTCTGCTTCTGGGATAACTCACTCAGGAAGATCTTTTCTAGTTCCCACCATTTGCCAGCAAATTTCATGATTTCCTTGTTTTTAAATGCTGAGTAGTATTCCATTGTGTAAATGTACCATAATTTCTGGAAGTGAGAGAAAACAGGCAACAGGACAGGAGCCTACCACAGATGGCAGCTGAAGAACTTTACCCAGCAGAGTATATAAGGAAATGCCATAGACAAACTTTGGGCATGGAATCTTATGAAAGAAGAAGGAGATAGGAAGATCTGGAGGGGACAGAAGCTCTACAAGGAGACCAAGAGATCAAAAAGTTCTGGAACATGGGTCTTTTCTGATACTCAAACCAAGGAGATAACCTAGAACCCCTAGAACTCCTGTACAGGTGTAGGCCATGGGAGCTCAGTCTCCAAGGGGGTTTCCTAGTAATGGGAACAGGAACTGTCTCTGACATGCACTCAGGGGCTGGCTCTTTGATCTCCTCCCCCTGATCAGGGAGCATCCTTGCCAGGCCACAGAGGAAAACAATGCAGCCAGTCCTAATGAAACTTCATAGGCTAGGGTCAGAAGGAAGTGGAGGAGGACCTCCCCTATCAGTGGACTTGGTGGAGGAGCATGGGAGGAGATGAGGGAGGGGTTGAAGGATTGGAAGGGGATAACAGAGGGGGCTACCGTAGTGATACAAAGTGAATAAACTATAATTTATAAAAATATAAATTAAAAAAGAAAAATAAACAGTAGACACTCAGATCCCTTCATAATGGATTGGCTAGAATTGTGATGGGTGATATCCTGTGAAAGCTAGAATACAACTGGGGCTTTTGCTGAATTGGTGACCATGTGAGTTTATGCACAGTAAGAATGGTAGGATTAATGTTCCTTTAAAGAATTGTTGTGAATATTCTTCCATACATACATATATAAACTGAGAATAAAATATATGAAGCTTATCGAATATGGTATGCCCATGAGTATTTTTCACCTGGATAAATAATTAGGTGATTATATTTGTATATGTGCCTTAACTAAGCTCCCATAAGCTCTAAAAAAAGTCAATCCTGTTATATCTAGGAGACCTGTTATATGCGAAGGATACATGCAGTGTGATAAAATTACAAAATTACCTTGAAATATTAAATTTTGGAAATAGTTATGTTTTGAAATTGTTTTTCTGTGCTCTGTTTTATGAAATTATTATATGACAGGATTGTCATTTAAAGAAAATAATATTATATAACCAAGTAGAAAATGAATATTTTGTATTATATTCTTTTGGTGATGGTGTTTGGGTGGGAGGCTTATGCCCAGATGATCTAAAATACCTGCTATTATAGAGAGACAAAAAAACCAACTATGGTAGTGAAGTTTAGAAATATTAAAGACATTCTAAATTACCTTAGAAAGCAACTTTAACACAAGAATATCAATTTCCTGTGGTGGTTTGAGTAAGAACAGCCCCCACAAGCTCATATATTAGAATGCTTAGCCAACAAAGATTTGCACGACTTCAAAAACCTTGGTGGAGGAAGTCTGTCCCTGCAGGTGCTTTGCGTTTTCAAAAGCACAAGCCAGGCTCAGTGGCTCTTTCTTCCTGCTGTGTGTGGAACCCTCAGTTACTTCTGGAGGACACCGTGCTCTGCACCATGATGACAATGGAGCCTCCTCCAGAAACTGTAAGCCAGCCACAGCTTTCTCTTGTAAGAGTTGCCTTAATAATGGTGTTGTTTCACAGCAATCTAAAACAGTCACCATTCACTTTGTGTAAGGACAAGAGGAAAAACTCTTCCATCGTTTTATAACAACACTTCTCTTCCTAAGTTGTTTAGAAAAATTCAGGCTCAGGAGTAAACAATTGCAGTGTATGATGAATTCAAAGAGAAAATTTATAAACTTTTGCAGTGTGTTTTAAAGTGTTACTGCTTGTATATACTTGTGTGAATATATGATATATAACTATGTGTGTGCATATAACAATAATAATTAAAGAAGAGAGCATGAATTTGGGAAGGAGAGACATTGAGAAGGACTTGGATGAAGGAAAAATGATGACATACGGTGCTAACATATGAAGTCCTCAGAAGCGTGTAAATTACTAATAAGTGATGCAACCTGAGTTGTATTTAGTTCTAACATTTTCATGACCTATATGAAAATACAAGTATATTATCCAGTCATATGGAAAATGACTTGAATCCCATTCCTAGAGAAGCAGAAATAGGTAAATCTCTGTGAGTTCAAGGCCAGCCTGGTCTATAAAGCAATAACTACAACAACCAGTGCTACACACAGAGACCTTGTCTTAAACTTGTATATTTGACAACATTCATACACAAATATACAAAAATGGACATAATAAAAAAACTTTTGATTCAATTTAGAGCTCACATTTATTTAATAAACTTAGTCAAAAAAGCTTATTATATTTCTAGCATTTAAGGTACTTATTAGATAAAAGCTTATCTACCTATTTTTGGATATTTGCAACAGCTTAAATATCATATTGAACTCCCTTTTTCTTAAAATGTCTAGCTCATCAAATATCTCAGTTCAGAGTTCATTGTTTTAGTGATCACGAATGTTTTGCAGTCAAGCACAACAAATTTCTATCAAGTTCTAGATTTAAGGTACATGCTGAGTATTAAATATAATGAGAAGTAATGACCTTAAAACACATTATTTTCAGGGCTAGAGAGATGGCTCAGAGGTTAAGAGTACCGGCTGCTCTTCCAGGGGTTCTGAGTTCAATTCCCAGCAACCACATGGTGGCTCACAAACATCTATAGTGAGATCTGGTGCCCTCTTCTGACCTGTAGGAGTACATGCAGACAGAATACTGTATAAATAATAAATAAATAAATCTTAAAAACAAACACATCGTTTCTTGCAAAGGAAGTAGATACACAGTAGCTTGCTGGTTTAGAGCACAGCCCACAGTCACATTGTATAGCTTTACATTTCACCTCTTTCTTTTGGCTTTAGTTAATTACCTTTATGACTCTTTTGATTCAATATCTTTTTTTCTAAATATATAAATGATTATAATCATGTCTTATAACTTCTACATTGTAGAATGTTGGTTATCCATCCACAGTGTCTAGTTGAAGATATGATACTACTGTTCTATGTAGTATGAAGCTATTCTTAATAGAGATAAATGCTGAGACAATAAAAAAGGCAAACCACATGTAGAATATGGTACACAGGAAAAGCACATACATGTGGGGAGGAGGGCTTGGCAAATCTAATTAATGTTGCTTGCATGTATATGTGCTTAACGGTAGAGCACTTCATATTGGATTAATAATGAGGTGGCTATTTGCTGGGGAAGACTAATTCTTTCTCTCTCAGCAGTTTTTGATGAAGAGCCATTTTTAGCTCTTCATCTAGGTTTGAGGCCCAGGGAGATTTCCCTCATCTATGTTGGCATGCCAGTTCATCTTAGAGATTTTAAGAGTATAGCTTCTTTGTAAAATAGGTTCTCCACTAAGATACATGACCTCACTAGACACATACCTTTGGCTAGACGTATAGTACCAGTCATTATTTCTCTCCTGTCGAGTGGGCTTAAGTCCAATCAGACAGATGCTGGTGACCACGAAGATATAAGAGTCACTAATACAGCTTAGGTATACCTTGTCATTTTGGACATTATAATAGTTACTAGGTATCAAATCTAGATGTCTTTCACATCTAATCCAGTTTTTTTCCTCTGAGTCTGGTGTCTGCAGGGTATGATTTCTTCACTATTAGGAAGTTACATTCAGTTTCTGTAAGACAACCAAAGGCAACTTTCAACACTACTTTGATTTTTCTTTATATTCAGAGACAGCTGAAAATTTCTAAATTTCCATTTTTATAAAGTGTCCTCATGCATAACTTAAAGGTTTTCACCACATTCTTTCCAAGGATACTTTGCATTGATGCCTGTTGACAAATGATATTTTATGGATGATTTTGCCTTTACTGTATCTTTTATGTTTCCACATTTTAATACTTACAATGAAGATTTGGAGAATAACTATCCAGGTGTGTAAGCTATGTAATAAAATGGCACTCTAGCATTGGTTTGTGTTATTGAAAATCAATTGGATGGCAAAAGGAGCATCATGTATAGAAAATTAAAGTAATTACTAGGCTTGATCCTCCATAAATTATTTGGAAATGTAAAACTCACTTATATGCTTTTATCTGAAAGGAGTTTATTGTTCATAACTGTATCATATGGAATATAGCAGGCCTCTAACAGAAAACAAATGTTTTTTTTCTGTTATAAATATGCAATATTAGTAGGTGTAAACAACATAAAAAATAGAGTGAAAATTCAACATTAGAATTTAAGGTTAATTTTTATCTCTGTGACTATATTAGACTCAAATAGTTTCTCACCACATTTATTCAGAGACAATAACAGAATAATACTGAGGATGCAATAAAGTAACTCAAAAAAGCCAAGTCTTTTACTATAAACTTTAATTCATATTCAGTGTCATTGAATGTAGAATTTTCTTGATTAAACAAAGACCTAAGGGGGCTCCAAGAGAGCAGCGAGCAGTGCGCACCATTTCTGAAGGGCAGAAGATCGGGAACTCCAGAACTGGTGAATGGATAGGCAGATCAAGCCAGAGCATCAACCCTGAGGCTTTCCAGGTTAGAAGGGACAACCTGTGAGCCGGGACAGATTGAAGCCAAGATGGTGTAGCTCAGGCAGATCTGAGTGCTTAGAGCACAATACTGAGACAGGCCTGTGGGCCACTGAGGCATTCAGGGCAACAGCACATGTGCACTGCCCCTACAAACAGCAAAGGACACCTGCACCACAACCTGCCCTTGTGCTCTTCCCTTCCACTTCACCCTTCCAGACAGACACACCTCCATGCTCACTCCTGTGCTGGCATGCTTGCACATTTGCCCCTGTGACTTTCCTCCCTTAGCTGCCTCTGAAACACCAACACCCACTCTCACACCACTGGACCTCTCTCATATTCCTGAAGAATACTCCAGGCAACAGAGACAGACAGACCCAGTCTGAAATACAGATTCCAGGAACAAACAGCAAAGGTTACACATAAGCAAATGGCTAGAGGTCAGCATAGGAACACATCCAACAAAATTCAGGATATCATGGCTTCACCAGAAACACCCAAAATGAATGGATTTTTAATTCATCAGAAGCACAGTAAAATTATTTTAAACATATGCTTATCAAGTTATAAGAGGCACATAAACAGGAAACAAACAAAGCTCTCAAATAAATACAGACAACTATAGCCACACAAACAGCGGCACATTAAGAAGAAATGAACAAAAAATATATGCCATGATGGAAAGAGAGGAATCCACATTCAAACAGATGAAGGAAATGGTGCAAGATGTGAAAACAGAATTAGACTTAATAAAGAAAGCACAAGCATAGAAAACCCTGGAGCTGGAGAACACAGAGCAAAGATCAGGAACCACAAAGGTAAGCATCAACAACAGAATATAAGAGATGGAAGAGAGAATCTCAGGTGCTGAAGATACAGTTGCAGAAATTGATACATCTCTCAAAGAAAAAATAAAATCAGAAAAGTCCTAAACACAAAATATCCAAGAAATCCAGGACAACATGAAAGGAAATAAAATTAAGAATAATAAGAATAGACAAAAAAGAAGAGTCCAGGCTCCAAGGTCCAGAAAATATTTTCAAGAAAATCACAGAAGAAAAATTTCCCACATAAAGAAAGAGATGTCACTAAACACAGAAGGGGCTTCCAAAACACAAAATAGACCAGACCAGAAAAGAAACTCCTCACATCACACAGTGGCCAAAACACTAATTCTAAAGTACAAAGAAAAAATATCAAAAGCAGCAAGGAGAAAAAGCTAAGTAACATAAAAAGGTAGACCTATCAGAATAACACCAGCCTTCTCAACAGAAACTGTGAAAACCAGAAGGGTCTGTACAGATGTCAGGCAGACATTAAGAGAACACAGATGTCAAACCAGACTACTATATCCAACAGAGCTTTCAATCAACATAGATGAAGAAAACAAAATATTACATGACAAAACTCAACTTAAACAATATCTACACAGCAACCCAACCCTACAGAAGATACTAGAAGGAAAACTCCAAACTAACGAAATCAACTACAGCCACGAAAACAGGGGACATAGATAACATCACAACAAAAATCAAAAGAAAACAAGCACACAAACCTATCACCTCCAACTCCACAATAAAAGGAACTAACATTTACTCGTCACTATTATCTATCAACATCAATGGACTCAACTTTCCAATAAAAAGACACAGACTAACAGAATGGTTGTGGAAATACGATCCAACATTCTGCTGCATCTAAGAAACACACCTTTGCAACAATGACAGACACTGTGTAAGAGTAAAGGGCTGGAAAAGGGTTTTTCAAGCAAACAGACCTAGGAAACAAGGTGGAGTAGCTATTCTAATGTCAAATAAAATAGATTTTCACCTAAAATCAATTAAAAAAAGATGAGGAGGGACACTTCATTCTCATCAAAGGAAAAAAAAATCTGCCATGAGGACATCACAATCCTGAATATCTATGGTCCAAATATAAGAGCACCTGCATTCATAAATGAAACATTATTAAAGTTGAAATCACACATCAATCCCAACACCTTAATAGTGGAAGACTTCAAAACTACACTCTCACCAAGAGACAGATCTTCAAGACTAGCTAAATAGGGAAATAATGACACTTACAGAGGTTCTAAATTAAAAGGACTTAATAGAAGTCTACAGAACTGTTCACCCAAATTCAAAAGAGCATATCTTCTCAGCATGCCATGAAACCTTCTCCAAAACTGACCATATTGTCAGACACAAAACAAACCTCAACAGGTTTAAGAAGATTGACATAATCCCTTGTGTCTTATCAGACTACCATGGCCTAAAAGTAGACCTCAACAACAACAGAAATAACAAAAAATCCTACACATGCATGGAAACTAAATAACTATCAACTCAACAACAGCTGGATCAGGGAAGAAACAAAAAAGGAAATTAGAGACTTCCTAAAATTCAATGAAAATGAAGGCACAACTTGTCCAGATTTATCAGACACAATGAAAGTGGTGCAAAGAGGAAAGTTCATAGCACTAAGTGAGAAGTTTGAGAGTAACTTAACAGCACACCTAAAAGCTCTAGGGAAAACAACAACAACAACAAAAGCGACACACCCAAGCAGACATATTGAAACTCAGGGCTAAAATTAATAAATTAGAAACAAATAAAACAATTAAAAGTTGTTTGTTTGTTTTTTTTAATTGACAAGAAAGACAAACCCTTAGCCAAACTTTCTAAAAGTTCGGCTAAATCAGCAAAATCAGAAACGAAAAGTGGGATGTAACGACAGACACTGAGGAAATTCAAAGAATCATTAGGTCTTACTTCAAAAGCCTATACTCCACAATATTTGAAAATCTAAATGAAATGGACAATTTTCTTGATAGATTCCACTTACCAAGCTAAACCAAGATCAGGTAAATTGATTAAACAGTCCTATACCCCCCAAGGAAATAGAAGCAGTCATCAAATTCTGCTTGCCCAAAATAGCCCAGGGCCTGATGGTTTCAGCTCACAATTTTACTAGACCTTCAAAGAACAGCTGACACCAATACATTTCAAATTATTCCACAAAATAGATACAGAAGGAACATTACCAAACACAGTCTATTAGGCCACAGTAATCTTGATAACTAAACCACACAAAGATCCATCCAAAACAAAAACAAAAAACAAAAACAGAATTTTAGACCTATCTCTTCTAATAACAATGACACAAAAATAATAAAAAACTCACAAACCAAAGCCAAGAACACATCAAAAATATCATCCACCATGAACAAGTAGGCTTCATCCAAGGCATGCAGGGGTGGCTCAATATATGAAAATCCATCAATGTAATCCACCACATAAAACAGAAGGAAACACACACAGGATCACCTCCTTAGATGCTGAAAACACTTTTCACAAAATCCAACATCCATTCATTTTTAAAGTCTTGGAGAGTGAAAAGATACAAGGCACATACCTAAACATAGTAAAGGCAATATTCAGCAAGCCTATAGCCAACATCAAACTCAATGAAGAGAAACTTAAATCAATCCCACTGAAATCAGGGACAAGACAAAGCTGTCCACTCTCTCCATAACTCTTCTACATAGTTCTTGAAGTCCTTGCTAGACCAATAAGACAACTAAAAGAGATCAAATCGAAAGGAAGAAGTCAAAGTATCACTATTTGTAGATGATATGATAGTATACATGAGTGACCCACAAAATTTTAATAGAGAACTCCTTCAGCTGATAAACAAATTCAGCAAATGTCGGGGTACAAAATTAACTAAAAAAAAAAACCAAAAAACAAAAAACAAAAAACCAGTAGTCCTCCAGTATACAAAAGACAAAATGGCTGAGAAAGAAATTAAGGAAACAACACTGTTCACAATAGCCACAAATAGCATGAAGTACCTTGGTGTGACTCTAACCAAGCATATGAAAGACCTATATGAAAAAAACTTCAGGTCGCTGAAGATAGAAATTGAAGAAGATATCAGAAGAAGGGAAGATCTCCCATGCTCATTGATCAGTAGGATTAACATAGTGAAATGCAATCTACAGATTCAATGCAATTCCCATCAAAATACCAACACAATTCTTTACAGAACTTGAAAGAGTAATTCTCAATTTCATATGTGTTGGTATAATTTTCTTTTAAAATGTATGCATCTTACCCTTGTTCATTCAAATGCTGATTCTCCCCCCCCAACTTTCTAGTTTCAATCCCGATATTGTATTGTGATGTTCATTCTAAGCATCCTGTCTCAACTCTTGTGTAAACAGGCCAAAATAAAGCAACTAGACACGATGTTGAACTGGGAGGAGCCAGAGGACAGGAAAGAGGGGAGGAGCTAGAGGGCAGGAAATGAGTGGGAGAAGCAAGGGTGAGGAGAGCTAGGAGAGAGAGCTGGAGGAGAGATCTTGGAATGACTGGAGAGATGGACTGGACATAAAATTTCACAAAAAGCAATTATAATGTGGGAAATTTAAATGTTAGGAAACTATGAGGGCTTGGAGGTTTAGGATGGAGTAATTATTGCCCAGCATTGTGTTCTAGGTTAACAAAATAAACCCAGTCTCTGTGTGGTGATTTGGTCATACAGCTGTTTAGATTTAACAGGAGATATATCAGTAGTAAATTTTAATCACCTCTTATAACACATATGGAAAAAAAAAAACAGGATTGCTAAAACAGTCCTGTACTATAATAGATCTTCTGTATCTCCATCCCTGATCTCAAACAAAATTATAGAGTAACAGCAACAGTAATAAAAACTACAAGGTACTGGCATAGCAATTGAATGGTGGATCAATGGAATCGAATAGAAGATCTAGAAATAAACATACACACTATGGATACTTGTTTGTTGATAAAGAAACCCAAGCCATACAATGGAAAAAAGATAACATCTTCAACAAATGGTGCTGGTCTAAGTGGATGTCTGCATGTAGAAAAATGCAAATAGACCTGTATTTATCACCCTGCAAGCAAATACAGTCTAAGTGGATCAAAGATCTCAACATAAAACCAGAAATACTAAACCTGTTAGAAGAAAAACTGGGGAAGAGCCTTGAACTCATTGGCACAAGAGACAACTTCCAGAAGAGAACACCAACTGCACAGGCTCTAAGAGCAACAATCAATAAATGGGATCTCATGAAACTGAAAAGCTTCTGTAAAGCAAAGACACTGTCATCAGAACAAAATAACAGCTTACAGATTGAGAAAAGATCTTCACTAACCTTATATCTGCAGAGGGCTAATATTCAAAATATATAATGAACTCAAGAAGTTAGATACCAACAAACCAAGTAATTCAATAAACAGCGAATTCTCAACAAAGGAATATCGAATGGCAGAGAAACACTTAAAGAAATACTCAAAGTCCTTAGTCATCAGAGAGATGCAAATCAATCCTGAGATTTCACCTTATACACATCAGAATGACTAAGATAAAAAACTCAAGTGATGATACATGCTGGAGAGGTTGTGGAGAAAGGAAGAAGCTCCATTGCTGGTGGGAGTGTAATCTTGTACAACCACTTTGGAAATCAATCTGATGCTTTCTCAGAAAATTAGGAATAGTGTTACTGTACTTAGAGAGGGGCAGGGAGGAGATGAGGGAGGGAAGGTGGGATTGAGAGGGAATGAGGGAGGAGGCTACAACTGGGATTCAAAGTAAATAAACTGTAATTAATACAAAAATAAAAATTTAATTAAAATATAAAAAAAGATCCAGCTACATTACTCCTAAGCATATATCTGAAAAATATTCTACTATACAACAAGGACATTTGCTTAACCTTGTTTGCAGCAGCTCTATTCATAATAGCCAGAAGGTGGAAACAATCTAGATGTCCCTCAATAGAGGAATGGATATAGAAATTATGGTACATTTACACAATTAAATTAAAAACAAGGAAACCATGAAACTTGCAGGCAAATGGTGGGAACTAGTAAAGATCATCTTGAGAGAGGTAACCCAGGAACAGAAAGATACACGTGGTATATACACAATTGTAAATGGATATTAACCACATAATATAGGATAAACATTCTAAAACCTATACTCCTAAAGAAGCTAAACAACAAGGAAGACCTTGGGTAAGATGATCATTACTCATTCAGAAGGACAAATGTGATAGACATCAGAAGTAGAAGAAGACAGGGAATAGGACAGGAGCCTACCAGAGAGGACCTCTGAAAGACTCTATTGATCAAGGTATCAAAACAGAGGCTGAGACTCATAGTCAAACTTTGGGTAGAGTGTAGGGAATCTTATGAAAGAAGCGGCAGTTAGAAAGACCTGAAGGGAACAGGAGCTTCAAAAATTAACCAACAGAGCCATAAAAACTGGGTTCTGGGGGCCCTGTAGAAAATGATATCTCAACCAAGGACAATGCATGGAGAGGACCTAAAACCCCAGCTCAGATGTAGCTCATACACTAAGTTTCCAAGTGGGGTTCCTAGTAAGGGGACCAAGGACTTTCTCTGGTATGAACTCACTGGCAGTCTCTCTGATCACCTCCCACTGTGGGGAGCGAGTAGAGGGTACAGCCTTGCCAGTCCACAGAAGAAGAAAATAAAACTGGTCCTGATGAGACCTGATAGGCTAGGGTCAGGAAGAAGGGGGGGGAGGACCTCCACTATCAGTGGATTAAGGGAGGGGTAAAGGGGCAGAAGAGGGAAGGAGGGTGGGACTAGAAGACAAGGGAAGGAGCAACAACCGGGAGACAGACTAAATAAATTGTAATAAATTATAATAATAAAAAGTGGAAAAACAGAGACACAAAGAAAGAAAGAAAGAAAGAAAGAAAGAAAGAAAGAAAGAAAGAAA
>NW_026596040.1:13360869-13400151 GCF_907164565.1 Psammomys obesus
AAAGAAAGAAAGAAAGAAAGAAAGAAAGAAAGAAAGAAAGAAAGAAAGAAAGAATATAAAGAAAGAAAAAGAGCATTCCAAAACAGAGAGAGGAGGAAGAAAAGAAATAAGAGAAAAATACGAAGAGAAGAGGGTGGGGTGTCATTTTCCTTATTGATACAAGATTCTCCTGGTGGTAGTTTTAAGTCTTGAACTCCTGATCCTCCTGAATCCATTTCCCAAGTGCTTTTATTATAATCGTATATAACCATACCTGTTGTCATAAAGTAACTTGTGTGTTAGAGAACTTTTTCAAGATAAACATTTTACACCAATATTGTGTTTGAACATTTTTGACTTTTCTGAAATAGGATAATCAATTACTTTAATAAGAAGTGGTAATTATTACGTTCTTGAAAAAAAAAAAAGAGCACTGAGTAGAAATATTATTCCTCACTTCCGAGGTTCTGCCATGCTATTTGTCTCTGGTGTTGGGGCCTGCAGTATCCTTGAGCCATAGCCATGCTGTTGTCTATATGTCCGTCTATCCTTGAGGTTAATAATTTTCATATCAACTCCTTATATCAGACAAAAATAAATAAAAAGAGACTTCAAAAACACCCAGCTAATGAAGAAAAATGAGATTCTTACAGTGACAATCAGTGACTTTTGGAATATCAAAATTTAGAAATGCCCCTTCTGCTGTTAGACAGTCATACTAAACAACTCATTTTAAAATAGCCAGTATTAACTCCTTTTTATCTAGTCACATTTCCTTTGGTTCTTGTTCCTAAAAAAAGAAAAAAAAAATAGTAGGAGCTGGAGATGTAGATCATTTTGGAATATGTTCACCTACATTCGAAAAGCTCCGGATTTGCTCCCCATGGCCACATGAACCTGGTGTGGATTGCCATTAATCCTTGCACTAGGAAGGTGATCACAGATGAATTGGAAGTGCACCCCAGTAATTCTAAGGAACATGACATAGTAAAGGCCAGCCTGGTAAAGATGAGATCCTGCCTAAAAACAGCAATAAACTACCACTATGAAACACACACACACACACACACAATTTTAGTAGGAAAGGAAATTCATTGAAGAATAGTCTTAAAATTTTATATGAAAGAGTTAAGAGAAATATAAGAGATGTAACAAAGCTATTCAGGAAATAAAGTACCCCTAATAATTGAAGGTGCACTTCAACTCATCGAAAATCATCAGCTGAGGATATGTGTACAAAAAAATCGGTTTGATGGATGAGCAATGGGAAGTCACTTTCAGTTACGTTCACTCAGGAAGTCGAGAACCTGTGAAATCAGAAAGCCAGCAAGATAGCAGATCTTCCTGAACTCTGAAAACCTTATTTGACAGATCATGACAGTAAAACACATCATTTATCTTTCTGCTCATTGTGGACTCACTTCCCCTGCCGTTTATGGGTACAGACACTCTTGGTCAACACAGAGAAAGAGCTGTGCAAACACCCACAGTAACGTGCCAAGTTCTAAGGAATGGACTTAAGCACTGTTCTCAAAGTAGAGAAGGAGAATGCAATAAAGATCAATGGGTCCTCCGTGTCTTCACAGCAGAATAAATATCTGAGTGATCCTTTAGGACGAAATCTAGCCTGCCTGATATGTATCAGAGATCAATGCTCACTTAATATGAGTGTCATTTTGCAGATGGAGTGTATTTCGGGTCCAATGATGTAGCAAATGAAAGGGATCAATTTTGGTTTTAATAAATGACAGAATCTCAGATTGTTCCTCACAAGTGTTTGCTCTTTTGTAAAACTCTGATACCCATTTCGCTATGGGTGCATTGGCACAAACTTAAAAAATTATTTACTTACTTATTTATTTTACGTGCACTGGTATTTTGCCTGCTTGTGTATCTGTGTGAGTATGTCAGATCCCGGAGGTACAGACAGCTGTGAGCCGCCATGTGGGTTCTGGGAATTGGACCTTGGTCCTCTGGAAGACCAGCCAGTGCTCTTAACCACTGAGCCAACTCTCCAGCCACCAAGCATAACCTTTTATATTCATTTACAGCTGGGATACAAAGTGAATAAACTGTAATTAAAAATAAAATTTAAATTTAAAATAATAAATAAAATGCTGTTTTGAATTGTAGCTCTCTGAGTTTGAGAGAAGAGAGAGAAACTAAGTTTTAATCTTCTCATTATGGGTAAAATAAAGTATTTCTACTTTTTCTGAAAAGGTTAATTCTCTGAAAAAGTGGAGGTTTAATTTTTTTTATTTCAATGATTAGTGATTCTAAAATTACAAAGAGTATCAACACTTTTATAGATATTTATGTTTTCAATGTATTTTATTTATTCATGGATCAGTTCTTTTAAAATATATAATTATAGATGAAGGGAAAAAGATAAATTTATTTTTATCCATGTTGATACCTGATACTTAATGTTGTGTTAATTCTTCATAATGATTACTTTTATTTTGAGATTATAATATAGTTACATCATTTCCCTTTTCATTTCCTCCCTCCAGAATCTTTCACAGACCCAACTTGTTCTCCTTCAAATTCAAGCCTTTTTATTGGTATAGTTTTATTTATTTACTGATTCACTGATTCACTGATTCATGTATTTGATGTCAAATCAAAGTTGCTATTAAATTAATATCCCTAATACATTAATATTTCAAATATAGCTCTAGCTCTATTGAATAATGTCATTTCAACAATACAGTTCTCATTTTAAGGTTATAATTTACATTTTTATTAAAACCCTTCTACATGTCACAGTCCACAGACTTTTTTTTTCTGAGTATTTATCTGAATCCACTTGACTGAACCAGCAATTGCTGTTTCAACCAATGGCTGGATTCAGGGTTTGTTTTCAAAATAGCTAGGCTTGAAAATGGATGTTTGTAGGATATTTTGTTTCTCCCACACACTTCTGCTTCTCTCCTGGTGTTACTCATTTATTATTTAGTGCTAGCCCTTTAAAGTGCCTTTGCAATTTTTTTCTCCCCTGCTGTCCTGGGAGAGGCATTCTTTTCCTACATTTTTCAATAGGTCTGCACCACCTGAACTCTTATTCTTATTTATTTATTTTCCATTGCCTTACTTTTATTTTCCTTACAAAGCTTCCTTAGCTAAATAATAGATATATATGTAAGCTACAGTCTCAGAGGATTTGTAAAGTATTCTAACCGTAAAAGACTGTATAAGAGCAAAGAGAGACAACTACATGACCACTTTGTTCTGCTGTTTATTTTGGGGACTTCCTTAATAAGCTCCACACTGTGAACCTCTCTGCATGGAAAACCTTCAAGCCCATGCCATCTTTTTTTTTTGTGCTAATTATGTTTCTAAAATAGATTCTATGGTTCCAAATATTCCCTTTCAGATTTGAACAGAGGGCACAAGAAATAGATACGGCGTGATAGTAAAACTCTACATAAAAAAAAAAAAAAAAAAAAAAAAAAAACTACTTCAGGGCTTTAAAACATTACAGAATAGCAATAGAAAGAGAATGGCTATTATTATTTGTGATTTGAAGCTGCTATTTTCCTCGGTTGTAAGAACGAGGATGGGGTTGCTTCCTGCCATCTTTGGCGGTACTTGCCAATGGTTTTATCTGACCTCCACACTGTTCTCTCAGCCGCCCATTTGTTCTGTATCCCCTTCTCCCTCAGCAGCCTGTATATTTACGTGACCTTCAACTGCTGAGACACTTCGCTATACTGTTTTTCAAAACCTCCATTTCTTGTCAGTTAGAGGATGTGCTGCCAAGCCTGAGTGGCCAAGCTGGAGCAATTCAAGGCAATGAGACAGCCTCCGTGTTTTAGTGATAGAGAAAGCCCTTCTGAAGGGGAATGAGAATAATAACCAGGTTAATTAATGACTGGTCTGATATGTGGAGATTCTGCCTTGAGAAATGATGCCCTAGGCTGCTCTTCAGAAACCAGACCCCGAAATCTGTGAAAATCCTGAATTTACATAGCATATAAAGTCATTCTTTCAAAAGAACTATTCTTTCGGAGTTACCTCTCAGGTAGGACTTTTTGCCTTGTTACTTCATCAGAATGCCTTTTCTTCTCTAAAATATGAAGTTTAGGCTAATCTCTGATAAGTAATAAGATTTATGAAAGCATGAGACATACAATATGATTATCATTCATGTATTTATTCCCTATGAAAACGTCTATGCTGTATCAAAACGTCATCAGAAATCATTGATTTGGTTCTGAAAATGATACTTCACTACATTCTCAAAATTAATTTTGAATGAATGTTTTAAATTTTTATGTTTTCCTTTTTTTAATAAATACATTTTTTTCATGAAATTGAATATGATTCAGGTTTCCTATCTCTCAAATTCTGCCCGTTCTTCCTCCAAATCCACAACCTTTCTGTCTCTCCTTAGAAAACAAACATCTATGTCATAATAAAATAAAATAAACCAAACAAAAATAAGACCAAAGAGACAAACAGAAGAAAAAGAGGCAAAAAACAAAACAAACACAAGAAAACATACAGACACAAAGAGACACACAGAAATCTTATAAGACAAAACAAGGATATATATCTGCTCAATACATACACACACATACACTATATATATATATATATAACCTGTAAGGTTAAAAAGCAAAAATGCTCTGACAATACATTTTGAGACAAAGACTCTCCAGAGTTGCCATTGTATGGTTTGTGTTAGCATCCACTGCTGAGCATGGGTCCTGACCTTAAGAGTGGTTTCTATTCTCAGTAAAAGTCTGTTGGAGGGAACTAATTTTTGTGTACAGGTTATTATTAGTTGGAGATGTTTCTGGGTTAGGAATGGGGGAGGGCTTGTGTCCTTGAGAAATCATCCAGCACAGACTTGGGAGTCCTAGCACGTGCTGCCTCAGTGTCTGTGAGTTCATATATGCATCTGTTCTCCTTTGTTTAGAAGACCTTGTGTCCTTGATGCCAACTGTCTCCTCTGGCTCTTACAATATTTCCTCCTCCACTTGCATGGGGCTCCATGTGCCAGGAACAGAAGGATTTGATGGAGAAATCTGTAGTGAAAGATTTGGTTTCCTTAAAAATTCAGTTATGTAATGTAATTATGTTTTTGTATTAATCCCAAGTGTCGGATATGGGACTGCCTTGTTTTATCCACAGTTGATAACAGTCTCATGCAGCTCAGAGAAAGGTGTGGTCTTTGCCAGCTGGAGTTAGTGGGATCCTGAGGACTCTGGGAGAATATAAATACCAGAGCCCAGAGAGAGGAAGGGACTTCAAGTAGAGAGATGGAGGAGGAAGAAGGTTGCTTGTTTGTTTTGCTGCATTTGCCAATTGCTGTTACTGGACTGCTGGGAATCCTGATGACTGAGACTGATATTTTCCTAAAGAACCAGATGACCCTAACCAGCAGAAACTATGTCTAAAGAGGACTATATCCCTTCTAACCTTTTTTCTTTCCTGCCTAGGGTTGGGGGTGTTGGAAAAGAGATAGTGATTTAAGGAACCACAAATAAAGTAGTTTAAAAACATAGACATCCCATCTAGTACTGAGTGTACCAAGGCCTCTCACTCTATGTTTAGTTGTGGCTCTCCGTTTGTGTGCCCATTTACTGAAGAAAGTAACTTCTCTGGTGATGGCTGAGCAAGGAACTGATCTATGAGCATAGCAGAATGTCATTAAGACTCATTTTGTGGCTATGTTCCTTTAACAGAACAGTAGTATTTCATTTTCTCCTTGATCTCTGTCCTATCTGTCTCAAGTTCTTGGCCACCCAAGCAATGCTGAGGGCAGGTTCTACATCCTAAAGTTGGAGCTTAAATCCAATCAGACACTGGTTGGTTATTCCTATAAGCTTTGTACCACTGTTACACTAACACAAGTTACAAGCAGGTCAACATTGTAGATCAAAAGGTTTGTATCACAGTTGGTATTTATTTCTCCTTTGGTAGCCTTCAGGGTAACTTCTAGTAGAATGAAACCTATCATATGGGTGTGAAGGCTCTATTTGGTTCCAGGTAGACTTTTCCACGTTCAATGAGTTGTATAGGATTTGTCTTCAGCAATAGAACCTTACTCTCAATTTATTGGGAGCAGCCAATAGCCTGTGTAGTAGCCTCAGCTGCTTGGAAACCCGTGGGGCTTCTTTGGCCAACAATTCAATTAGATACAACCCATTCCAACCACTGCAAGAGTCAATTGGTTAAGAAATATATTCAGTTTTGCTCTGTCTGCCCAGTTATTTAGCAATTTCATTTAGCCTGCGTGTGTGTGTGTGTGTGTGTGTGTGTGTGTGTGTGTGTGTGTGTGTTTATTTTAGGAAGTTTCTAGTGCATTAAATTTCCATATCACTCCTCAAAATGACCTTAGTTTTAATTGTCCCTCAACTTATTCCCTCCCTAGCTCCCTCTTTCCTCCCTTCTCTGACACAGTTGATTTCCCCATTCTTACCCTCTCCTCACTCATCCATTTATAACCCTCTTTTCTGTTTTCCCTTCCTAGGAAAGTGCATCTCTTCTTTCTAGACCATGACTTTATGCCTAACTTCTATGGTTGTATTATAGCTTGCTTACATTTTCACTTAAGAGCTAACATTTACATAAAATCTAATACACACCATATTTGTCTTTCTGGTTTGGCTTACCTCACTCAGTATTTTTGTTCTAGCCCCATCTGTTTACTTGAAAATTGCATGACTTTATTTTATGGTGTCTGAGTGATATCCCATTGTAAAATGCACATTTTCTTTGCTCCTTCATCCACTGACAGACATCTAGTCAGTTTCCAATTTCTGGCTATTTTGAATGGAGCAGCAATTGGAGCAGCCATGGTTGAGTAAGTATCTCTATAGTGCCATGGAGTATCCATTGGGTATATGTTCAACAGTGATATTGCTGGATTTTGAGGTATAGTAATTCTCCACATTGACTTTCATAATGGCTCCACAAGTTTTCACTCCCATAAGGAATAGAAGAGTATCCCTTTACTCCACATCCACACCAGCATGAGCTGCTATTTGTTTCATTGATCTTGGCAATTCTGACTGATGTAAAATGAAACCTCAGATTAGTTTAGATTTGGGTCACCCTGATGAGTAAGGATTTTGAACATTTCTTGGAGTGTTTCTCAGCCATTTGTGTTTCCTCTTTTGAGAATTCTCTGTTTAGATCTATACACCATGTAGCTGAGTTTTTGTTTTTTTTTGTTTTTTGATGTCCAGTTTTCTGGGTTCTTTATATATTTTAGACATTAACCATCTATCAGATATTTAGTTAGCAAAAATCTTTTCCCATCCTGTAGCCTGCCACTTTGCCAAACAAAAGCCATTCAGTTTCCGAAGTTTCCATTTATTATTTATTATTATTGGCACCTGTGACATTGGTGTTCTGTTCGGTTGGCATTTCCTTTGCTACTGAGTTCAAGACTATTCCCCACTTTATCTATCATCATGTTCAGTGTATCTGGTTTTATGTTCAGGTCTTTGATCTGTTTGTAATTGACATCTTTTTGCAGGATGACAGTTATGAATATATTTGCATTCTTGTACATGTAGCAAATAGATTATGACGTAATTGTTTTAAAATAACTGAGATATCCATTCTTGAAGCATGGAAGACAACGTTGTAATCAAATCACAGGCTTGTCTGTACAGTCCTTCTTTTCATTGTGTTTCTAAGTATTGGAACTGAATGCATCTGAAGAAGTGGGTAACTTACATATAGCTCACAGAACATACATCTGGAAGAAATCTTTGATGTTGTAATGGAAATCTACTAAATATTATATTTCTTTGTATGGGATAATGGGGTATTTTTCTCTTTCTAACTCTAGAAGTTTTTAGCCCATTGGTGAATTAGCTCACTGCTGATGCCACACTGTTTAAATCTCAGTACATTCATAATACTTGCTAAGTGTAATACTTCTTGAAACTTTTGCTAAAATGCTTTTGGTTTTGATTCTTACTGCTGCTTAATTGTTACCAATTAAAATATTCTGGTCAAATCCTTGTTGAAATTATAATTGCAATAGATTTTTTTAACTTTTATTAATTACACTTTATTCATTTTGTATCCCCCCATAAGCTCCTCCCTCCTACCCTCCTGGTCCCACCCTCCCCCGCCTTTCTGCATGCATGCCCCCCCCCCCAAGTCCACTGATAGGGGAGGTCCTCCTCTCCTTCTTTCTGATCTTAGTCTATCAGTTCTCGTCAGAAGTGGCTGCATTGTCAGGGTTCTAGGTTATCTCCATGAATAGTCCTTGGTTGGAGTATGAGTCTCTGGGAAGTTCCCTGTGTTCAAATTTTCTTGTTCTGTTGCTCTCCTTGTGGAGTTCCTGTCCTCTCCAGCTCTTACTATTTCCCACTTCTTACCTAAAATTCCATTCACTCTGCCCATCAGTTGGCCATCAGGCTCAGCATCTGCTTTGACAGTCTGCATGGCAGAGGCTTTCAGAGGACCTCTGTGGTAGGTTCCTAGTTTGTTTCCTGTTTTCTTCTTCTGGCTTTCAAAGGCCCTCTGTAGCAGGTTTCTAGGTTGTTGCCTGTTTTCTTCTTCTTCTGATGTCCATCCTCTTTGCCTTTCAGGTGGGGATTGAAAATTTTAGTTAGGGTCCTCTCTCTTGCTTGGTTTCTTTAGATGCATAGTTTTTAGTGGGTTTGTTCTATGTTGTATGTCTATATGAGTGAGTATGTACCGTGTGTGTCTTTTTGCTTCTGGGACAACTCACTCAGGATGATCCTTTCCAGTTTCCACCATTTACCTGCAAATTTCATGATTTCCTTATTTTTCATTGCTGGGTAATACTCCATTGTATAGATGTACCACAATTTCTGCATCCATTCTTCAGTTGAGGGGCATCTGGGCTGTTTCCAGCTTCTGGCTATTACAAATAAAGCTGCTACAAACATGGTTGAGCAAATGTCCTTTTTGTGAGCCTCTTTTGGGTATATGCCTAGGAGTGGTATGGCTGGATCTTGAGGAAGCTCTATTCCTAGTTGTCTGAGAAAGCGCCAGATTGATTTCCAGAGTAGTTGTACAAGTTTACATTCCCACCAGCAGTGGAGAAGGGTTCCCCTTTCTCCACAATCTCTCCAGCATGTGTTGTCACTTGAGTTTTTTATCTTGGCCATTCTGATGGGTGTAAGATTTTTATTATGCAAGTTTGTGTTATGATTACTGCCATATGTGTCACACATTTCTGTGAGTGTGCATACCTTTGATTTAGAATTTCTTTACTGTTTATTTTTACATTTTAATTTTAATTATTTATTACAGTTTACTCACTTTGTATAAAGGCTGTACCCCACCCCAGTCTCCTCTGAATCCCACCTTCCCTTCCTCTTCTCCCCCTATGCCCCTTCCCTAGTAAACTGATAGGGAAAGCCCTCTCTCCTTCTAGCTGACCCTAGACTATGAGGTCTTATCAGGACTTGCTGTATTGTCTTCCTCTGTGGCCTGAAAAGGATGCACCCCCAGGGGTGGTGATCAGAAAGCCAGGCAGTGAATTCATGGCAGAGACAATGCCTGCTCTCCTTACTAGGGGCCCCATTTGGAGACTGAATCTATGAGCTACATTTGAGCAGGGGTTTTAGTTCCTTTCCATGCATGGTCCTTGGTTGGGGTATCAGTCTCTGCAGGGCACTCAGGATCCAGGTTTTTGTTTGTTTGTTTGTTTCTTTGTTGTTTTTTACTCTGCTGGTCTCCTTTGGAACTCTTTTTATGTCTTTCTATCTCCCCCTTCATCATAAAATTCCATTCATTCTTCCCAAAGTTTGACTATGAGTCTCAACCTCTGCTTCGGTAGCTACATCAATAGAGTCTTTCAGAGTCCATCTGTGGCAGGCTCTGATCCTGTTCCTTGTCTTTTCCTGCTTCTGATGTCTATCCTGTTTGCTCTTCTGAATGAGGATTAAGCATCTTCCTTAGGGGCTTCCTTGTTGATTAGCTTCTTCAGGAGTATAGATTTTAGTATGTTTTTCCTATATTACCTATATATACACCTATATACACCTAATAACCACTTATGAGTGACTATATATACCATGTGTGTCTTTCTGCTTCTGGGTTACCTCACTCATGATCTTTACTAGTTCCCACCATTTGCCTGCAAATTTCATGATTTCCTTGTTTTTAATTGCTGAGTAGTATTCCATTGTGTAAATGTACCACAATTTCTGTATCCATTCCTCCACTGAGAGACATGTAGGTTGTTCCCAGATTCTGGATATTACAAGTAGAGCTGCTATAAACATGGTTGAGCAAATTTCCTTGTTCTATAGTAGAGAATTTTTCAGCTATATGCCTAGGAGTGGTATAGCTGGATCTTGAAGTGGCACTATTCCTAATTGTCTGAGAAAGCATCAGATTGATTTCCAAAGTGGTTGTACAAGTTTACATTCCCACCAGTAATAGAAGAGGGTTCCCCTTTCTCCACATCCTCTTTAGCATGTGTTTCACTTGAGTTTTTGATCTTTGCCATTCTGACAAGTATAAGGTGAAATCTTAGGGTTGTTTTGATTTACATCTCCTTGATGACTAAGGAAGTTGAACATTTCTTTAAGTATTTCTCTGCCATTTGATATTCCTCTCTTGAGAATTCTCATTTTTTTCTTTTTTTCTTTTTTATATTAATTACAGTTTATTCACTTTGTGTCCCAGCTGTAGCCCCCTCCTTCATTCCCTCCCATCCCCGCCCTCCCACTGTCATTACCTCCCATGTCCCTTTCCAAGTCCACTGATATGGGAGTTCCTCCTCTCCTTCCACCTGCCCCTAACCTAGCAGGTCTCCTCAGGACTGGCTGCATTGTCTTCCTCTGTGGCATGTTAAGGCTGCTCCCCCATCATGGTCAGGTGATCAAAGAGCCAGAGAGAGAGAGAGAGAGAGAGAGAGAGAGAGAGAGTCCCTGTTCCCCTTACTAGGGAACCCACTTGGACACTGAGCTGCCATGGGCTACATCTGTGCAGGGATTCTAAGTTATCTCCATGCATGGTCCTCAGTTGAGAGTATCAGTCTCAGAAAATACCCTTAGCCTCAGACTTTTTTTTTGGTTCAGTTGTTCTTCTTGTGGAGCTGCTGTCCCTCCCAGGTCTTTCTATCTCCCCCTTCTTTCCTAAGATTTCTTGCATTCTGCCCTATGCTTGGTTATGAGCCTCAACATCTGCTTTTATACACTGCTGGCTAGACTCTTTCAGAGGCCCACAGTGGTAGGTTCCTGTCCTGTTACCTGTTTTGTTTCTCTTCTCATGTCTGTTCCATTTGCCTTTCTTAGTGAAGAGTGATTATAAATCTGTACCCTGTTTTTTAATTGGATTATTGGTTTGTTGGTGTTTAACTTCTTAAGTTCTTTAAATATTCTGGATATTAGTCTTCTGTCAGATATAGTGTTGGTGAAGATCCTTTCCCAATCTGTTGGGTTTCATTTTGTTCTGATGACAGTATCCTTTGCTTTACAGAATGTTTTAACTGTCATGAGGTCCCAATTATTAATTATTGATCTTAGAGACTGTTGGAGATCTGTTCAGGAAGTTCTTTCTTGTGGCAATGAATTCCAGGCTCTTCCCCACTTTTTCTTCTAACAGTTTTAGTGTGTGTGTTTTATGTTGAGGTCTTTGATTCACTTGGATATTAGTTTCATGCAGGGTGACAATTATGGGTCTATTTGCATTATTTTACATGTAGACATCCAGTTAGACCAGCGCCTCTTGTTGAAGATGCTATGAACGTTCATGCAAAAATACTCAATAAAATAATTACAAACTGAATCCAAGAACACATAAAAGATATTATCTACCTTACCAAGCAGGCATAATCACAGGCATGAAAGGGCTCTTCAATATATAGACTGGAAGTCTCTTCATCTACTTCAATCCCCTGCTAGGTGGAGTCTTTCGGAGGACATCTGCGGTAGGCTGCTGTCCTGTTTCCTTTCTACAACTGCTTCCTGTGTCTATCCTTATAGCTCTACTGAATGAGATTTAAGCATCCTCCCTAGAGTCCTCCCTGTTGTTTAGCATCTTTAGGCCTGCAGATATAGTATGTTTATCCTACCTCATATGGCTAATATCTACTTATAACTGAGCATATCATATCTTTCAGCTTCTGGGTTACCTCACTCACGATGATTTTTTTTCTAGCTCCATCCATTTGAATACAAATTTCATGGCTTCTTTGTTTTTAATAGCTGAGTAGTATTCCATTGTGTAAATGTACCACAATTTCTGTATCCATTCCTTGGCTGAGGGATATCTAGGTTGTTTCCAGAATCTGGCTATTGTCACTAGAGCTATGAACATGGTCAAGCAAACGTCCTTGAATGGTGAAACATTTTGGGGAGGATATTCCCAAGAGTAGTATAGATGGGTCTTGAGGTACGGGTAGTCCTAGTTTTCTAAGAAAGCACCAGATTTGTTTTCAATGTGGTTGTACAAGTTCACACTCCCACCAGCAATGGAGAAAGGTTCTCCCCTCTCTACATCTTCTCCAGCATGTGTTGGCACTTGCATTTTTGTTCTTAGCCATTCTGATGAGTGTAAGATGGAATGTCAGAGTCGTTTTGATTTGCATTTACCTGATGACTAAGGATGTTGTGTGTTTCTTCAAGAGTCAGTGAAGAAGAGCCTTGATCTTGTTGGCACAGGAGATAATTTCCTGAACAGAACACCAATAGCTCAGGCTCTAAGATCAACAATTAATAAGTGACATTTTATGAAACTGAAAATCTCTGTAAAATAAAGGACACTGTCAACAGAACAAAAAGACAGCCTACAGGCTGGGAAAAGATCTTTACCAACCCTATATCAGACAGAGGGATAATATCCGGAATATGTAAAAAAAAAAAAAAAAAACTCAAGAAATTAAACACAAACATACCAAATAATCTAATTTAAAAATGTGATACAGAGCTAAACAGATAATTCTCAACATAAGAATATCAGATGGTGATTCTTGTTTCTTAACATTGAAAGAGTCCTCTCTCCTCTTATGAAGAGAAAGTGGCTACCAAACTCACCGGATATATCTCCCAAGCAAACTGACCCCAAACAATATGCTTGCTAATGAGACAGCTGCATGTTTAACTCAAATCTAGGACTCTCGAACAGAAAGTAGCACACCATGAGTAGTGGGCCTAAATTCAATAAGATACTGGTTTGTTACTCCTATAAGCTTTGTGCCACCGTTGCATTAGCACACCTTGCAGGCTGGACTGCATTGTAGGCCAGAGGGACTGTAGCTGGGTTGGAGTTTGTGCTCCTCCTGCGGCAGCTTTCAGAGTATCTCCTCTACCAAGAACCCTTGCCTTGGAGAGTGAAGGCTCTAGAGCTCACTCTGCGAGATGGAAGCCATACCTGACACTGCTTAAGTGAACAAGAATAGATAGCCCAGTGTCCTAAGATAAAACCAAATACTATTGGTCTAAAAAAAGAAAAAGGTAAACAAAAGAAAAACAGTTATATAATGAGTCCTAATAACATTCAACTATGTTCATGTCTTTCCCAGCCATTATTAAGGAAGCAGCTGGTAATAAATACAGAGACCCTCAGTCAGACATTATCCAAAGAGGAGAGACTTTGGAATATTTATCATTAATTGGGATGTCTTCATCATATCCCTTTTCTCAGGGACTAGGGAATCCAGTGAATGAGGAGGAGGAAAGAGCATATGAGCCAGAGGAGATGAGGAATACCAAGTAAACAAGACCTTCCAAATCAAGATAAACAAAGTTCATATGAACTCATAAGAGACTGAAGGAGCCTGAACATGGTTTGCTTAGGTCTACACCAGGTCCTCTGTGCATATACTAACACTAATAGTTCAGTTTTCTTTTTCTTTTTCTCTAATTCACCTCACATCCTCATTGTGGACGCATCCCTCTTTTCCTCCCAGTCCTACCTTCTCTCTCACCTTCCCCTATTCCTCAGAAAAGGGGAGCCGCCCCTTCCCATCCACCCTAACTCATCAAGTCACAACAAGACTGAGTGTGTCCTCTTCCCCTGTGGCCTGGCAAGGCACTACCAACCATGGAAAGTGATCAAGAAGCTGGCAAGGCAGTCTTGTGTTGTATTCAACCCCTGCTACCTTTATTAGAGGATCCACATGAAGCCTGAACTAAACATTGGCTACATCTTTTTAGCCAACAACAGTGGGGCCTAAGTCCAGGCCATGCATGGTCCTTGGTTGATGCTTCACCTCAGCAAGCTCCTCTCAGTTCTGGTTAGTTGGCTCTTTTGGTCTTCTTGTGGATCTCCTGTCACATCCAGGTCCTTTTCTCTTTCCTCTCATTTTTCCATCAGGACTCCCTACACATTGCCTAATGTTTGGCTGTGAGTCTCAGCATTTGTTTTAAGGTGCTTCTATGTAGAGCCTCTCAGAGGACAACTCTGATAGGCTTCTGTCAGCAAACTTAACAGAATATCATTACTAGTCTCAGGGGTTGACACACTCTCATAGAGTGGGTATTTGGTTGGGCCAGGCATTGGCTGGACATTTCTTCAATCTCTGCCGTATTGCTCTATTCTTGCACAACTTGTATATTTATGGGATTCCTGAGTCTGGAAACAAATGGAGCTCTGATTATTTTGTCTTACATTAAGCTCTTTTCTTTTTGTTTGTCTTGTCCAACTCTAATGTGATTTTTGTTTTACATTATTATATCTTAGTTTGCTATATTTTTTTATTATACCTTAGAAAATTTTCTTTTCTAATGAAAGACAGTAAGTGGAACCATATGAGAGGAGATGTAGGAAGGTATTGGAAGGAATAGAGGAAGGGAAAACCATCATCAGGATATATTAACTGAGAAAGGAATCCATTTTCAACAAAAGAAAAGAATAGCCTTAAACATAATTTCTGTGTGTATCTATATGTCTGTGTGTTTGTATCCATACCCTATAAATTTTCCTTTTCATGTTGGCTGCACTTTACTTGAAACAACATGGCCTAACTTTCTTCAGTATAGTAAAGTTTAAAAAATGTCTTCTCATTGTAACCTTAGCAACATTACAGCTTCTTCTATTTACAGTCCTTAAGGTCTATTTCTCCCGTCTTCATGTCAGGTTAATGCTACAAATCTACTATAGTTAAAAGAAAATAAAACTCATAATTATTTTCAAATTAACTAACATATAACTAAGGGATGAATGTGGGTATGTGTAAGGGTTTCAGGGCTGTTGCTATCTTTGTCTATATCTAATTGTTTCTTCAAAGGTCCACATAGCTAAATGCTTTGTCTCACAATGATATTATTGAGACATATTGAGAAATGTAAGAATAAAAATTAAAAAAATGTAAGAAGTTTGATAATGCTATCAAACTTCTTACATTTTTTAATTTTTATTTTTTAATATTAATCACAGGTTATTCACTTTGTATCCCAGCCATAGCCCCCCTCTCTCATTCCCTCCCATTCCTCCCCTCCCTCCCATCTCCACCCTGTCCCTTTCCAAGTCCACTGATAGGGGAGGTCCTCCTCCCCTTCCATCTGACCCTAGCTTACCAGGTATCTATGTAAACTCATAAACCACTTTGGAAATCAATCTGGAACTTTCTCAGACAATTAGGAATAGTGCTTCCTCGGGATCCAGCTATACCATTCCTAGGCATATACCCAAAATATGCTCAAGTATACAACAAGGACATTTGCCTAACCATGTTTGTAGCAGCTTTATTTGTAATAGCCAGAACCTAGAAACAACCCAGATGTCCGTCAATGGAGGAATGGATACAGAACTTGTGGTACTTTTACACAATAGGATATTACTCAACAATTAAAAACAAGGAAATCATGAAATTTGCAGGCAAATGGTGGGATCTAGAAAAGATCATCCTGAGTGAGGTAGCCCAGGAGCAGAAAGACACACATGGTATAATTTTTTTTTATTTTTAATGTAAACTATTTAATTACTTATAAACATTTTTAATTAGTTTATTTATTATTATTTATACAATTTATTCACTTTGTATCCTGGCTGTAGCCCTCCACCTCATCTCCTCCTAGTCCCACCCCCTTCCTCTACTCCTCCTATGCCCCTCCCCTAGTCTACTGATAGGGGAAGTCCTCCTCCCCTTCTATCTGATCTAGCCTATCAAGTCTCATCAGGGCTGGCTGCATCAACTTCCTCTGTTTCCTGGCAAGGCTAGTTTAGAATCTTGATTATTTTCTGATCACTCCTGCATATTACAATATACAATAAAAATTATGATTGATGTTGAAGCTAAAATACCGAGAAATAATTAGAAATTTGGTATCTTTTATAACTGTTAATATTTTGTTGTGATTTTTCAGTCAGATATTGCATGTTTAAATGTCAATTTGCATTTGTTATTAAGTCAAAACATATAATCCAAACATATCATCAAATGAACTTTGAATTTTCGCAGTGGATCAATACTCCCAACTAAAGCTCAAGAAACTGTGGAGTGAGCCCTTTTCATTAGCTAAAGAGGTTACATGAATTACTCCGCAACACTAATGTCTACTTTTATAACAGAGCTGGAATGACGTGGGTCAGGCACGTCGGCTCTTCATATTAGAAAATACTCCTGGTGAGCACTTCTGTGTTCTGAAATGTTAACTTGCTAAGCATGAGGAATTCCACTGAAACATAAAATACATGCTTCATGTAAAAAAGCTAAAAGGCCAGGCTCAAACAATACCTTTAATCTTGTCATATAAATCAATCTGATTTTGAACATTGAGTTTCATCTTAAGTGTCTTCTAAGGGGTGAAACCTTAACACAAAACAGGAAAAAGAAGACACACACATGGTTTTCCTGAAAACCATGCTGCTTTCATCCAGAATTTTAAATGATTTTGAAAGGAAACAAGTTTTTGAAAGTACTATCTTTACATTCTATCATAGCCTACCAAGCAGAAGGCCTAGATAAGTCACCATGCTCCTGCAGTGCATAGCTGTAAGCTTAGGCTCTCTCTCTCTCTCTCTCTCTCTCTCTCTCTCTCTCTCTCTGTGTGTGTGTGTGTGTGTGTGTGTGTGTGTGTGAAATCCTCTGGACATTATAATATTGAGATGTGGCTCTCAATAATAAAGAAATTGGGAAAATTAATATTAATTATGTACTTATTTTTGAAAATCACTTAATAAAACTTAAGAAGACACAGAACTGCACAACAAACCGTTCCCTTGGCTACTACAATCTTTCTGGCCCTTCTTCTCTAATGATTCTTGACCCTGAGATGCAGGAGTTATATTGTAGATGAATCCATTGGAAATGAGAAAAAGATGCTATGGATTTGAAAGAAAGCAAGGCAATATACTCACTGTTTCACCCTCTCACTCTCTCCTCCAAATTTTCCCATTCTCATTCATGTGATCAAATAACAGCTTGTATCAATCCAAATTTAAAGAAAAATAAACTATATGTTCCTTCTAGATTGGAGGAAAACTGGTAACCTCTAGTGAAGAAGAGAATTTCAGTTCGATGGGAAAACATTAGAATCAACAGGATGTGGAGTCACTGTTGCCAAGAGTCATCTTAATCTGCTTTATTTATCATTGTGTGAATAAGACTTTTTCACGTACATGAGAAGATTGCTAATGAAATTTCTATCGTTCTAAACTCAGTATTCACAATGATGAGAATCTTTTCCTCTCAATTTAAATATCTGGGGAAAGTGGGAAAAGCTCGCTTTGTCATGTCTCTATAGTATGTTAGAAAACACTGATCCAACATGCTAATAGTACATAAAAGGGGGATAGATTTCTAAGGTAGATGCTGTTCACTCACAAGGAAAGCTATCTAAAAGGTACTCTAGCCACTTGAATATACGAATACCAAACTGCATATATTCAAGTGTAGCAGTTGGCGTAAATTGACCATTCCCAGACCTCTTACATAAAACTCTTTCCAGTGAGGAATGGCACATTTGCAATAGAAGTATTATCAGGCTGATCTGGAAAGAGAACTGTGCTAAATACTGTTTCTGAAATAATTTGTTTTCCTATAGCTGATTGACAGAAGCAGGAAAATGTGTCCCTCCCAGTGAGAAAGAGAACATTTAGTGAACGGAACAGTAACAATGCGGGTGAGTTTATTTTATTCATTCCAGTTATAGAAGATGGCTATGTGTATGCCAGGTGTGGATGTTTGCATTCACACAATTTTGTATGTTTGTATGTGTGTGTGTGTGTGTGTGTGTGTGTATGTGTTGGAAATCTTTCTTGATCTGATTGCGGTTTTGACAATCGCTGCATAGATGAAGATACCTTATAACAATGGATTTTACTGTCTTCCAAAACAGTGGGCTTTGACAGAGCTGCTGAGACCGTGTGCCACGCTTTACACATGTTAGGCAAATGCTCTATCACTAGGCGAGGAGGAGGCATTATGTGTTTAAAAATCAGTAGGGCTGGAACAATTAATAATCACACTTCAGAATTAGAAGGCTTTATACTGCTATAGTCAATCTACATAATGAATCAATCTATACTATATTTTAACATGGTCTTGGGTATATTGTTCATTTAATTATTTTCAACCAACACACATTTCAAGTTTCTTTTGATGATAGGATTATGAAGGCAAAAACAAAACAAAACACTGATTTCAAAACTGACTCGTCTTCCTGTTAGCATGTCCTGTGGGCAACTGTCTGAAGAGCATTCCACATTTTCTTGCCCTTCCGTCCTCTGGTTCTGCCTGGTGTTTGGATGGACTTTTTTGAGGCTTCCACAAGACTTTGTCCCTATACATTTACCACATAGCTGATCCTTAGGACCCATCAAATACCAAACATAAGAAATAGAAATATGTCAGCATTTGCATTAAGGAGGACACCTAGGACTGAATTAACATCACCTCACCAGCTATTGTTTTTTTTTTTTTTTTTTTTTTTTTTGATGAAGTATCTTTTGGCTTTGATAAAGTATCTTTTGGTCCCAAGGGACTTAAGCAAACAGTTGTTACCTGAACATGACACACCAGTAAGTCATTTTTACTGCAAATGGTGAGCACCATATGCTTACCGTAAAGCCTGGTGCACCGCCTCCCCCACGAGATGATGGGCAGAAGACACTGCTGGCATGAGTCCCAGAGAAGCGTTTTCTGAGTTGTTCCTCTGAACTCTGTGCAATGACTAATTTGGTTGATACATCTGGAATCAACAGAAACCCAAGCAGCTTGGCACGCCTGTGTGAGATTTTCTTGATCGGATTATTTGTGTTAGAAAGATTCATCCTAATCCGGGCCATTCCTGGTGATAGCCAGCCTAAAAGAACATGAAAGAATGAAGGTTTTGCTTTTTACCAGCTTACCTTTGCCCTCACTGACAAGTTCATCTATCCTGTTGCTGTGGCCGGAATTAAATCTATCTCCTTCAAGATTTCGGCGTGGACTGAGAATAATCAGCTTTCCAGGACTTCTCCTGGGTTCTGCACTAGACTGGGACTGCTGAACCATCCACTCATGCTGTCTGAAAAGCTACTGTATTCTCATCCTTTCCACCGGAAGTCAGCCATTGTTGGACTTCCACGTCTACATTCTGAAAGGCAGTCTAATAAACCTCCTTTTAGCACTCTCTCTCTCTCTCTCTCTCTCTCTCCCTATCGTACACGTAAGTATATATGTATATTGTATCAATTCTGTTTCTTCAGAGATCCCTGAAGAAATTCCGTTCATTTCTTTGTTGTATCCTCGAACTATATCATGGCTCTTTACACCTGTGCTCTACAGGGGTTCTTTTTCTGATTTTTTTTTCTATCCCAACTTTTAAGCTTCAGTGCCATCTATGAAAATGAGTTTCCAGGTGGGTTCAGATTTCCTTTGCTTATGTGACATTCAAGAGTATTTTAACAGCCATGGGAGTTCACATTCAGTTGTGTCAGGTACGTTGAAACATCGTCTCTCATCATATTTTCTGCACTGTAGTGGCCTTCTCACTTCACTGCTCCACCAAAGAGGAAGGCAGCTGTTTCTATTACAGCCATACGGGGTGGTGCCAGCTAACATTTACTTTACTACTTTGCAACCTCTGCTCTCTTTATGCATGGTAAATTAGCAGAATTTTGAGAACTTGATTTTATTGCTACATTAAGGTTGGTTTTACGGATAACAGTATTTTCATTGTAAACTTTATTAATAGCTGAATATTTAAATAGAATGTTACAACAATTCTATGTTCTTCTTTAATTTTAGGCTGTTTCTTGAACGTCTATGCAGTAGTCCTCTTCTTTAGTATGTAAATAAGTATGATCATAGGTATAATTTGTAGCTTAGAGTTTTAGTGTTAATATTTCCTGGTTTGTTAGCTGTTTTTTTTCTCTGTTTGCATAATGTGGAAGACAGATAATCACTTGAGCATATACTGGTCTTGTTCACTTTAGATCCATAAGGGCGTTACTCTGCTGCTTCGTTTCTGAGCCATCTAGCCTTTACACTCACACTGCAATCCTTGTCATAACTGCCTTTCGTTCCTCTGCCACTATCAGATTTTCTGCCATCGATACATAGAAAAGTTTCTAGCATGTACCCCAAAGCATAGGGCATGAGCTTATTTACCTCTTCCTCGGCTCTCTCTTTCCTGGAATCCCATTTCATTAATCAACAACACTCCGTTTGATAAAACCAAAAAGGTGACTGAATGCCAGAGTTTTTTATTTCCCTTAGTTCTTTCCTCAAGGAGGTTGCTGCTCAATAAACAACACTGCCATAATATTTGCATTCTACCCGAAGCCCCTGATTAATTATAGCACTTTTGGAAACTAGGCTGTTTATTTCCTCTGAAGATAGGAGGTTATGCAGATAGGGAAAATGTTTGCTGATTGAATTCTAACACTGTGCATCAGTTCTGCGTGCTTTTGAACTCTATGTAGCATGGAACATAATGGGTAATGTCTTACTTCTTGATTTGTTTATTTTTTGCATATAACATTGTTCTAGTATTTAACCCTGCTTTGTAGAATCCTATTTTATGAAAATACCTCATTTTCACCTGCTTTTAATGTACATGAGATCGTGTTTTTTACTGTGTTACTGCAGGCATGTATTTCATTGATCCTTTTCTTTCAGTAAAGCTACTTCTGTTTGCATATTCCATAAGAAGAACTGTTTGGTTACGAGTTTAGAAGATGCTGTCAAATAGTTTTCTTAAATATTCCTACCACTGTACAGTCACTTGTAAGTGTGTTGACCTCAACAGTTACCCTGTGACTACTGCACCCTTGGAGTTATTGTGCCGTGCTGGCCACTGTGCTCATAAACAATCATAGCTGGGTAGGACTGTCAGCTGCTTCCCTCCTTTGGAAGCTTCTCTAATGTCTATGGCTGTTCATCTGATCATAGACATGTTGGTATATATGTAGAGATAGCTTATGCTGCAGTTTGCACTTCTCTGATGACACAATTTTTTTTTCATGGATATTTGCAAAAGCTACTGCACTAACCACTACAATCCCAACGCCATGGACATTTAGGTATCTCCTTTAATAATGTGTTTTTTTTTCCTTTTGTTCCTTAATATTTTAAAATAAAAACATTTATATTATGTGCAAGAGTTTTTCTGCACAGATGAGCAACCATCATGTGTGTACTTGGTATCCATAGATGTTAGAAGAAGGAAACGAATTCTCTGGAATTGGAGTTATAGATAGTTATGACTCAAGGTGTGGTGCTGAGAAGCAAACTCAAGTACAGTTTTCTAAAATAATGTGTTCTGTGTTTGTTTGTTTTTATTAATTTGTTCATGTCTAAAATTCTGTATTTAATTTTCAAAACACTGGTTTCATTTATTTTGGGGGATTATAATATAATTACATCATTCCATCTTTTCCTTTCCTTCCTTCAAACACTTCCGTATAACTCTCCCAGTTCTCTTTCAAATCTATGGTCAGTTTTTCATTAATTAGTCTCTCTCACACACACATGTATATCCACATATTTCTATAGATAACCTGCTCATCCTGCACAGTGTCATTTCATGCATGCACACATGGTTGTTTTGCAGACGCATGCATTGAGAATGGTCTCTACCCCTCTGCAGTCTGAATGATAGAGGTGTTTGTGTGTTTGTCTCCATCTGATGCAAAGAAAGGTTTCCTTGATGAGGGGTGAGGACACACTTTTCTGTGGGGATAAGGAGACATATATATATATATTCAAGAATTATGCTGATTTAGTATTGTGACAGGTGTAGGTTCTCCTCCAAGACCCACGAAAAATTTACAAGTTCAGGGAAGTCTGCTCTATTTCCAGCACCAGGCATGGATTCTCTCTGGGTCTCCAGTTCTATCAGAGAGCTGTTGTTTACCCTGTGACTACTGCACCATTGGAGTTATTGTGCTGTGCTGGCCCCTGTGCTCATAAACAATTACAGCTGGGTAGGACTGTCAGCTGCTCCCCTCCTTGGAAGCTTGAATGGCATCTTCAGGTACCATGAAACTAGTCCTCAAGAAGGAAGCTTTCAGGTCAGTTCCAACTAACAGCCTCCTGGCTCTGTGTCTGAAGTGCATGGAAACTCCAGCAATAAGAACTTAACCTTCCACCTTGGGGGTAAACAAGCGCAACAGCAATAAGCTATATGTTTGGGGAGTTTCTTAGCTTTGATCAACTACTGAAGAGGAAAAAAAAATCATTTAAACTGTCCATGTGCATTCATACAGACTTATGTGAGAGTTAATGTTATACTATTCTACAATCTTTTCAGACATTCTTACTGTTATTATTGCCAAAATCTGATACCTTAGAAAACAGATTCTGAGTTGAAATCGCTCCAAGATCCATACCTTCAGAATAAATGAAGAAATATTGAAGTGGCAGAGGATTGACTGTGGCACAGTCACAGAAAGACTGCTGATTCCTTAGTCACTCCGATTCTTGAAAACAGCTTTATGAAGTCTCTAGATGCCTGCAACCTGTAGGAAGGAACACTGGCTGGCTGCTATCGTTAGCTGAAGGCAGTAGCTGGAATCGGCATAGTGTACACCACAATGTTTCCAGAAGCTGGGTAAAAGTAGCTAGTAACTATGCCAGTATATATTAAAAAAAAAAACACTACATTTACAAATTTTATTGCATATATGTATATATTCTTGATTCCTTTATCATCTTTATCTTTACCATCTCCTTGGAATATTTCAATACATAGAAGTCTTTAGTAAAGTGACAAGTAATGTTTATTAATGTTTATAATGATGCTTATTAATACCCTCTTTTTAAACAAATATTTGTTTACCCACCTTCCATCCTGATTGCAAACCCTTTCTCTCCTCTTGGTCCAGTCCTTTTCGTAACTGTAACCATAGTGTTTCAGTTTTAGGAGCTGTGTTGTAAGTCTTTTTTCCTGTAGGAAATTTTTCACGTATTTTATTGCAGGGATTCCCTGCTTACTGTTCTATTTATAACTGTAATCCATTTGGAATTGATTTTTGCGAGTGGTGTGAGATGCCAGTGGTGATTCGCTTTAACACAGAACTCTCCAGTTGACCCAGAACCTCTAATGGCAGTTTGAAAATATAAAATTTCACAAGGTTTTAGTATGGCTTTTATCATAAATAAAATATTGTCATAAAAATGTTTTTGGATTTGTTGTTTTGTTTTGGTGTTTTCTGGTAAGTCTAATGTGAGTAAGATCCAATTTAATATTTCTGTCTTGCTTGGATTCTGACTCATATGAAAATTTGGGGCAAGTACAGTGATTTGCCTAGGGACCCTATACTACATGACATTTTAAGAAGTTTTATGAACTCAGAAATGTTTAAGGTTTATGTAGCAAACATCTACTTTTTAATTTTAAGATAAAAAGAGTATATGTACAGAGCAAGAATAAAAACCAGAGAGCAGCCTGCCACTGTCATCAGATTAAGGTGGCAGGAAAATGTGTCCAAGTTTCTAGTTACAGGGTCCAGATATTTTCAGTACATTACAAAGAAAGTTTGCAAAATGACAAATATTCTTATAAAAATTATAGGTGAAATTACTGGTAATGCTTCAGAAAATAATGCAATAATTACTACACATGAGATAGAGTATTATTTCTAGGATAAGAAATTAATAAAACCATAACTCTCTTTTCCCAATTTTTACTTGTTACTACTCTGACAAACAATATTTTAAGGTAAATGATTCCACAGTCAAACTAAATGCAAATAATGTTTTTGAAAGATTAATGAGATTAAAATTTATTTAAAAAAATAACAGTGAGTATGAAAACTGTATCTGACATAAGAAAGTGTGTATTTTCTAGAAACGTGATCCCAAATTTTATGTATGTTAAAAATGTAGAATGGTCAGAATGATCCAAGCAATTCCTTTTGAGTATATGCACTTTGGATTAATTATAATTCAGATATTAAAAATATTTATTTATAATTTTATATAATCAATGTAACAATCATATTTATGACAAAGGTTATATACTAAAAGACTTTGTTGAGTACTTTGCACTGTAGAGAACATACGTAACATAATAACTTAAAAGGGACTGTGAACTAAAACTTTTTATAAAAATATAATTGAAATTAACAAATATTATAAAGAATGCCATAAGAGAGTAAAAGTGAGAACTAAAGTTTCAAAATATAGATGATATATATATTTTGAAATATATAAGATACTGAACAAGATTCTGAAATATATTTTTAACACGTAATAAGTGGGTGTGCTTGGAAGAGCTTTTAACATAGACAACATATTTAATGTTCATAAAGTTGGGTCCAACCAATAGATACAACTTCTCACATTTAAAATATATATATATATTTGTTAGTATCCGATAAACACATGACAATAAAAACTCTCCAATACAACTACCATGCACATAAAAAAGATCATAAAATGTAAGCTCCAACATAAAGCAAGTTTAATAAAATATACTATTTCCAGCTTTTACATATAGTATTGTTGATTACATTTGAACTTTTTTTTTTTTTTTTTGAGAAAGGATCTTGTTATTTATCTCTGGCTGTCCTTGAACTCACCAAGTAGATCAGGCTTGCCTTAAACTCAGAGAGATCCATTTATTTCTGTTTCCCATGTGGTGAGACTAAAGGCTTCACATTTTATGTTGTGTTTTATTGAACGTATTTGTATTCAGTTTAAAGATAAATAAGATGTGATTAGTTTGCATTTATTTTAGTATGAATTAATTTCTCTTAACAATGCTTTTTTTTTCCTAAGAAATTATAATACTCAATCTTGGTTGTCAGTTTAAGAGAACTGGGAAGAGAGAATCCCAATTGAAAAATTACGTACATCTGATTAGGTAGGCATATCGGAGTGGAATGTTCTTCACTGCTAATTGAAGTAGGAGGTTCAGCCCACAGTGGATGGCATCATCTGTAGGTGTACCTCAGCTGTGTAACAACAGTAGCTGAACTTGAGCAGTGGCGCAAACCAGTAAGGATTGGTCTTTCATGGTTTCTGCTTTAGAATCTGCCTCTAGTTTCTGCTTGAGCTCCTGCCTTGGTTTCACTTGACAATGGTCTGCTATAACCTGGAGCTCATATAAATACTTCTCTCCCCAAGCTGCTTTTGAAATCAATTATGTATCATCCATAAACTTACTATTATTTTAAAAATTTAAAAATAAAATCTTTTTTCTTGTTCCTAATAAAGCTTGAGGCTTGGGGGATATCATTTACTGGGGTCTATCCTGACCGGGCTCCCCATAGAGAAAAGAATGCTTCCTCACATAGTTTGCTATCATTCTCGTGTGGCACTGTCAATGAAAGCTATAGGTGCCCCTCACTGGATCACTACTGGACGAGTAAGCAGAGTATGATTAAGGCTGTGAATATTTTTGATGATAAATCAATATCTTTGTCTTTTCGTTTTAGCTCTAATCAATAAAAGGTAGAACAGTATATCTGGGAAAGCCATTTCTCAATTTCTTTATTCTCGTGTTTACAATGATGTGGTGAGGGAAGGTACACCTGTTCCTGCAAAGCTTCAGAAGCTGATTTTGTAATATACATAGAAAGTATGCATCCCTCCTGAAATTAAAAGTAAGAATACAACAAACATATAGTATTTTGGAGCTCTATTGACAAACATTTTATCTGACAGTGGATCACACTGACCTTATCTCAGACATATTTAATTATTATGCTACACTCTAAAGATTAGAATGTTTCCTTTTGAATAATATTAGTGCAGCATAATAAATAATATCAAAGAAAGAACTCCTAAATTTTGAGAATGGAATGCTGTAATAGCATTATTTTTGATACAGGAAAATGCTAATTTAAATATTGTGTGGATCATTTTCTACAAAAGAAATGGAATTAAGATTTATTTGACAAAAATAAGTGACCTTAAATATGGAAAGCATATCATTGAGGTGGAAAACCATACTTTGAATAATGATATTTCTCCTCCTCAGCTAACTTCTGAGAAGACAGAAATGGCTAGGTAAGCTAGAAACCCTGAAAATCTCAAAGGTTTTGTATCTCACTTTGAGGTCTGACCTTGGTGATGGTGGGGTTTAAAATTGGCCATCCAATTGTGTGTCTTAAAACAAAAAGATGGATGAAAATAAAAATAAAAATCACAGTAGCCCTAGTTTGGCTATTGGCCAAAGTAATCAAAATTTAAATTTTCACAGCAGATGGAAACATAAAGACAGTGTTTATAATTATTTACAGTCATTAGCTATCCAAAATCATTTTGAGAGAGAGTATAAACATGAACAGATTTTGAAATGTAAGAGTGAATGCTTGACAATATCAAATACAAACAAATATGGTCCTAGAGACCTGTTGCAAGATGACCATGGACATAGAAAAAAAAAACACCCATTTTGAGATCAGCATGTAAGTTCAATTTCTAGAATATAAGAATGAATTCAAGTAAAATCAATGCACAACTGAAGAGAAATATGAGCAGACCTAGTAGGTTTAAAAATAATCAGTGGTGTATGGTTGGTTCTGTTAGCAAAAGCCTTGTCATGAGGACCAGTTCAATCACTGGGACCCACATAGAAAGCCTGATATGGCAGCCTGTAACCTCAGCACTAGGATTTGTGATCCAGTTATTACAGAAAAATCAATTCAGAGTAGAGAACCTCTATCAAAATTTTAGTTTCAGAATGATTGGTGAAGACACCTGATGCTGACTTCTGGCTTCTACCTGTGCTCAAATACATTCATGCACACATTCAGGAACATACAAACACATCATACATACACGAAACACTAATACAATGTACTTTATTGTTATTTTAATATGAATTCTTCCTGTAAACTCACATTCTGGCGACTTATTTGACAACTGGTAGGCTTTAGCGTAACTAACTAGATGATGAAATCTCTGGCCTAATTATTGATATTTTAATAAATTCATAACATGTTGACAATATGGTGTGAAAAGTAGCAGATTAGACCTATTTACAGCTGACCACTACTGAAAATTTATTATAAATTATAACACCCAAAACTGCTTTATTTAGATAATGTTACCAAACTTTGGGGTCATAGTTTTTTATCCAAGGACCCAAGTTTGTCCAGTCATGTTCAAATGTCTGTTTAACAGCCAAATCAATAAACAAAAAATAGAGAAAGATTTATTTAAAGTGGCCAAATTGGAAGAGGGACAAAGAGACTCTGTGACCCTTCAATCCATATTGAGGAGTCTCAGAGTGAGAACAAAGTTTAAATAGATGACCAAGAGAATGCTCATCTAAGCAATTTGGGTGTAGGTGTGGTCCTGTCCACACTAACCTGTTGATGGCCCTGGAAGTTTTAAATTGTTTTCCTGGAGAAGAGTGTGAGGAGAGGATTCATGCTTTGCTGTCCTAGGCTTTGTTTTTCTCCCTCCATGATATTCCTGGGGAAATCCTGATTTCTTGAGGTATAGCTAAAATGTCTCTCTAACATATTCATTTCTGCCAGTTGTGTTACAATAAGGCCCATTGTTTAACTTTGAAATCTACTTACTTTTTTGTGGGTAGAAACAATGAATATATTTTGTATTTTTTCTTAAAATGTACCAATAGATAATCCACATAATTGTATTTACAATTAGCTACCATCAAAGTTACCAATAGTCTTTTTTGATTACTTGTAATGTATGCATAGAACAAATAGGGTTTATCATGTCCATAACATTACTCTTTTTATTTAATTTCTTCAAGCTGGACATCATCCTTCAGACTCACAAATTTGTATTTGGCTTCATGTGTCTCAGGAGTGGAGCAAAGTAGTATATTAAATGTGTTGGGTCCTAAAGCAACTCAGGACAAATGGATAGCTGTGGTAGCTATTAGGATACCAAAGCTGGTCTCCTTGTTCACTCATTACCTGTGACCGCACCCAGCTCTTATGACCCTGCACCCTGAACTTCTCACGTGCTTCTCTTCCCACAGATTCCCATTCCTAAATAACCCTTCCATTTGGGGCATGAGCTTTTTGGCCTTCTCTCTTGTTCCCCTCTCTTTCTTACTCCTCTACCTTGGTCTTCTCTCTCTTCCACCTACCCTTTGGTGGCTTGGTCCAGTCTGACGGCCATGTTTGGGCTACTACATTCTCTCCCGGCTCTGGAGTTCTCTGGATGCTTCTGGCTGTAGTCTTTTTTCATATATGCAACTAAAACCTTCTCCTCAACCACCCCATGGATTGGTCTTGTGCCTTCCTTTAAACATCTAATGCCAAAATGTTTAGTCCTCAAAGCCGCTGTTAATTTACTTCAAAATCACTAAACTTAGAGAGAATCTAGCTTACTAAAAGCAAGGCTGTAAAACTTCATTTCTACTTGGAAAAACGATAATTGTTACTGTACTGCATTAACAATAATGTAAAGAAAGCATAAAATCGCTTCAGGACTCTTCTGCCACCACAATTAAAGATTAAAAGATTAAATACAGTCTAAAGACCTGTGAAAAATATACTGTTCATGTAACGTTATGCTCCCTTATTCCAAAACCTATTTTTTAAAGTGGTGTTTTTGTTCTTTGAGTGTTGCTGGCTAGACACATCCTTTCTCTCATCAGTTCTGTTACTGCCCTCATTTCCTGCAGTGGAGTTCATGGTAGCTGCCTGGCAGATCTTTCTGAACACAGTTTCACCTCTGCTAATACACACTCTGATACCAGATTAATCCTCCTAAAATACTATTTTCACTGTGCTAATCTTCCTCATAAGCCCTCAAAATCCCCTAATGGCCTGTCACATTCAGTTCATGTTTTTACACATGTCTTATCAAAAATTCAGACACATGAATTAATTTTTACTTTTGCTTTAGCTCCTCTGAAAATCCTCAGACTAATGCCTTGATTCATACAGAAACAGATGAAGATGCTGGGCAACGAAGTACAGAATTAAAGAGGACAAGGAGGAGGGAAAGAAAGGAGGAAGGAGAAAGGGAGGGAGGGAGGAAGGGAGGGAGAAAAGGAGAGAGAGAGACAAAGAGAGACAGAGAGAAAATGAAAGGAAAGAAAAACCAACAGGGACCTAAAATGAGTGTGTCTGACAAAGCAGGGCCATTGGAGCCAGGAAGCTGTGTGAGGTTACTCTGAGGCAGAGGGCAACGGTGGAAGGGGCTCACTCAGATACTGTGGGGCATAGGTGGGCAAACTATCAATGACACAGAACTCTAGAGACAAAAGTATGAATGAGATGTTATTGACTTATTAGTTTTTTTTTTTTAAATGAATGACTGTAAGGGATTTTAGTTACCTTTGTTAGACAAAATTTACACTACAACTGTCACCTTGTTTAGGGAGCTAGTAAGATGTTGCATTTCAGTACACTTTGAAAGTGACATTGTTATCCTGAGACTGATACTCCAACCAAGTACCAGGCATGGAGATAACCTAGAACCCCTGCACAGATGTAGCCCATGGCAGTTCAGTGTCCAAGTGGGTTCCATAGTAATAGAAACAGGGACTGTCTCTGACATGAACTGATTGGCCTGCTCTTTAATCACCTCCCCCTGGGGGGGGAGCAGCCTTACTAGACCAAAGAAGAAGACAATGCAGCCACTCCTGATGAGACCTAGTTGACTAGGATCAAAAGGAAGGAAAAGAAGACCTCCCCTATCAGTGGACTTGGGGAGGGGCATGTGTGCAGAGTGGGGAGGAAGGGAGGGATTGTGACCAGAAGAGGGAGGGAACTACAGGGGGTTTACAAAGTGAATAAAGTGTAATTAATAAAGAATTTGTGAAAAGAAAAAAAATAAATGAAGAATTAAACCATTAAATTTTTTTTAATTTTTATTTCAGTTTATTTACTTTATATGCCCCTCCCTCCTCTCCTCAGTCTTCCCCTTCCCATCCTTCTCCCTTCTCCTCTCATTTTTCCCCCAGAAAAAAAGAGAGTCCCCTTTCCCCTATCAACCCTCCCCAGCACATCAAGTCACATCAGTACTGAGCATATCCTCATCCCCTGAGGCCAGGCAAGGCAGCCCTGCCAGGAGGAAGTGATCCAAAGCAGGCAATAGAGTCCATGTTAGAAACAGCCTCTCCTCTTCCAGGAAATGTACTTGAAGACCATGTGGCCAAATCAGCCAACAATGTGCAGGAGACCTAAGTCCAGACTATCCATGTTCCTTAGTTGATGTCCAACAGAGACAACTAACCCAGTCCCATGGGAGCACACAGGGACGGAAAGTGACATTGTTGCAGAGTGGAGTCCTATAGGTCTAAGGTTATAATTTTGTTAGAATATCCATAGTGCTGGTTGAGAGAAGTTCTGTCAGAGTTACCATGTTACCATGGAAGTCAAGATCCCTGACACCCAGGTTCTTTTCCATATTTACAATTTAATAATAGAGCCACTGGGAAGCTGGAGGACAACTTAAATAGAGTTTAAAAGAAAACTTGCCAGAGCATGCAAGCTGTAAACCTGGGAAGCTGCCCAGAGGAGGAAAGTGGAGGTGAGGAGACAAAAGCTATGTTACTAGAATGAAGCAGGCATGGAGGTCAGCAAGAAAAAAACTGAGGAAGCCCAAAGTGTTAGGAAAAGGATGCTTTGAAATGAGATAGAAAAAAAGGCTGGAAAAAAAGTCATGATTTTCTGAGAAATTCACTCTTGTACATTTGAGTAATTTAAAACAGCTGTCAGGCTTGCAAGGCTGCATGAGCAGAGCTCTGTGAACCATTGCTCCAAGGGCGGGAATGCTGGGAGTGGAAAGTACGCTATCCAGTGAAGAACCTAAGTGTTCTATGTGCTCAGCGTGGCTTAAGGTTGAGCCTGCTTTCCAGAGGGCAGTCCCTGGCTACCTAATTTGAATCTCACTCAGCCAGAGATTTCATTTGACCTCTTGACCTCTGACCAGAATTAAGTAGTTTTTCATTATTGGCCCCGGAGCTGCTCTCATGCAAGCATTAACCTATTTTATTTTTTCCTTTTTTTTTCTTTATTAATTATAGTTTATTCACCTATTTTCAATTACAGAAACACTGCGGAGAGAATACTATTGCATGTACACTTGCATTTTGATATTTAATCTAACCTTTTTTATAATTCATGGAATACTTCAAATTTTCTCTCAATGGTTATTAGGACAAGGCAATGGGCAGGGCAGGAAGAAAAATAGGGAAAGCATGCTCAGCAGTGATAGCTGGCAAACAGGATAGACACTGGAAGTGGTGGAAGAAAGGGAACAGGACTGTAGCCTTCCACAGATGTCCTCTGAAAGGTTCCACCCAGCAGAGGATTGAAGCAGATGCAGAGACTCACAGCCAAACATTGGGCAGAGGGCAGGAAATCTTATAGAAGAAGGGGGATGGGAGATGGGAAGAGATGGACCCAAAGGGGACAGTAGCTCCACAAGGAAACTAAGAAAGTAAAAAATCTGGCCCAGGGGGCCTCAGAGAATAATGCATCAACCAAAGACCATGCATGGAGAGGACCTAGAACCCCTGCTCAGATGTAGCTCATAGGCAGCTCAGTCTCCATATGGGTTCATAAGTAAGGGGTACAGGGGCTGTCTCTGATGTGAACTCTATTCCCTGCTCTTTGATCACTTGCCCCTGGTGGTGTGGCCTTCCTAGGCCACAGAAGAAAAGGAACCAGGCCATCCTGATGAGGTTTGATAAGCTAGGGTCAGGTGGTAAGAGAGGAGGACTCCTTCTTTCAGTGAACTAGAGGAGGGAGATAGGCAGGAAAAGGGAGAGAGGGAAGGACTGGAAAGAGATAAGGGGTGGGGCCTACAATTGGGTTATAAAGTGAATAAATTTTAAAAAATGAAACTAAAAATAAATTTTAAATTTAAAAAAAAATTAGGTGCTATATTCCAGAAGCCTTTAAATAAGGATTTTGAATGTTCATACGACGAAAAAAAAAATTATCTGGTTTGCAGATACAGTTATGTTCAACCTTAGTTAAAATTTATAAAGTGCATACATATATTGAAATATCTCATGACACTTCATTAACTGATATAATTTTATATTCTTATAAATCAGTTATCAATTTAGAGATTATAAAATTAATTTGGAGTAGAGCAATATTCATTTCATGGAAACCTCACATTAGAGCAAGGGAGTTTTGGTGGTAAGCAGAAAATGAAATACAAAAGAACTTTTAAAATGTTTATTATTATCATTTATTACAATTTATTCAATTTGTATCCCTGCTGTGGCCCCCTCCCTCATCTCCACCTAATCCCAGCCTCCCTCCCTCTTCTCTCCATACCCCTCCCCTAGTCCACTGATAGGGGAGGTCCTCCTCCCATTCTATTTAACCTTAGCCTATCAGGTCTCATCAGGACTGGCTGCACTCTCTTCCTCTGTAGCCTGGCAAGGCTGCACCCTCCAGGGGGAGGTGATCAGAGAGACTGCCACTGAGTTCAAGCCCCTGCTCCCCTTACTACAGACCCCACTTTTAAAATCCTTGTCAGATATGTATATACTTGACAGTAGAAGCGAAGCTGGCATGTTATTTCTTTTCTCATTGCTGTTGTCCAGTACTGACAGGAAACAATTCCAGGGTAGAAGAAGAGTGTAGTCTGACTTGAGGCAAGAGAATGTGTTCTGCCAGGGCAGGGAAGACACTGCAGCCATAAAGGAAGGCAGGAAGGGGAGGAGGCTGGCTGATCACACCGTTCTGTAGCTAAGAAGCAAGGAATGAGCAGGAAGCAGGGCTATGCTATAAAACCCAACCCCACCGTGCAGTGACCCACTTCATTTTCTCTAGCCAGGCTTCTTAAGGGTTCCACAAACTTTCCCAAATAGCTGGGGACCAAGTATTGAAATAGATAGGCTTATGGTGGGCTGCTCTCATTCAAACCACAGCATACTTTAGGGAAGACATGGAGAAATTGAAGACTATTCTGTCTTTGAACACACCTATCTCAGTAATTTCAAGAGTAAGTTTTTAGTAAATAGTAGAAATGAGGTTGACTAGACCAACACTATCAAACATACTTAACTAAAAAACATGCTTCAGCCCCATCCAAACCCCGGGAGTGTTTGGTGGCAGAGGTTTGAAGTAATTTCCATGGAGAAACAAATAATTATTTGACACTGAAATACTTGGTCATCCATATTCTAATATATTAACTGTGACATTTCTCATACTTTAGACAAATATTAACTCAAATTACTGTAGACTGTACCATAGACAGTATAATTATACTGTAGATGGTACTGTAGACTATAAAATTGTACTGTAGGCTGTACAGTTGTACTGTAGGGTGTACAAACGTAGTACATCTATGGTCAAGTACTTTGGCGACCTTTCATTTTATGAAGATTTTTTTAGAACTGTAACACAGACAGCTTAATGTATTAAAAATAATTTGGTAAGTTTGGTGCTACTAGTTTTCAACTTTTGATCTTTGATAGACACGGTTGGATAGAGAACATATTTTCAGCGCTTTCAAGTCTTAAATCTGAGAAAGGGTTTGATCTAAAATATGTTAAAAGTTTAAATGTCCACATTCAAGATATAATCAGACCAAAATTTTAATAAAGTACAAAAGTTCTGAACAGATAATTCTGCAAAGAGAACACAAAGACAGTAAATAAGTACACGGAAACACTGTTCAATAGCATTAATCATTACATTACATCCACCCAGACTCCCTGCTGTCCACCTGCTAGCGGGGTTAAGACAAGATGACAATCAGAAGCACACATACCCAGATGATGTTAGAGTACCAGAAAGTTTCAAGTTCAGCAGAGTCTCTGACAGTGTGGATTACATACAGGATTGGGTTTACAGAAAACGGCTGTCCGTCTCATCCATGTGCATCAAAACTAGTAACTACTTATATTTCCATCAGCTGGCAAATTAATAAACACCGTGGAACATGGATTCGGGGGCTAATATTTAATTAAACTAAAGTGTTCATAGCATTTTGTTTCACTGTGGTATTTTTATAAATATGCTGATTCTCCGTCCTCTGCAACAGTCTCCCTCTTGACCCTCCTGGTACTATAACACCCCCACATAGCCTTCTTTATGCAGTTTAAGCCACAAAATATCCAATCAATAGAAATGAATTATTATTTGTTATGAACATTGGTGAAAGTCTAATGCATTTTGCTAAACGAACCAAACCCAATGCAGGGAATAAGAAGCGCAAATGTTTAGTCTTACTTCTATGACACTGTGGGGATATTCAAAACTATAACTATGTAACCAGGCAAGTGGTTTCCAGGGATGTGTCAGGATGAGATGTGACCTCAAAAGAGGATTTTTATAGAAAGTGAGGATATAGCATCTGGAACAATGATGGTATCAAAACTGAGGAAATGTTCATTGTTAAAACACACTTTCAATGGACATTCACTTCAAAGTATAGCAACAATATGGATAAAATCCAGGATTAAGTATATGCTATAAATGAACAACTTATTTGTAGCACAAAACCAAAAAGAAATGAGTGAGAATTTCATTGAAGAAGTTAGGAAGAAAGGATCTAAATAAATGACCAGAAAAGAACTTGTCTAGTATATAGTTAAATACAAAAAACAAACAAACAAAAAAAACCCTATGAATACTATACTTTCTTGGTAATTCTGTGTTGTTAGCAAGGTTCAAATTGCATGTATCCTAGAATTTAGCTAATAAGTACATATACTTGTAGATAAAGGGACCAAGATTTCCATTAGAAAAATAACTTACAGGCCATTAAGGAGGGGCTGGAGGGAATTCTGCAGTGTTGAAATGGAGCCAGAGATATTTACTCTAATCTATTTACAATCAGATACAGAAATAGATACTGCTCCACCTGGGTGCACAAGTGAAGATATAGCTGTGAATTATCTTCTAGAAAAAGTAGAGGCATTGATGCTCTGGAAATATTAAGTTCACCAAGCTCAGGGTAGCTAAATATCATGCTTCTCAGAAGGTCATCAAGACCACTAGAGAAATGTCTGACTTGAATGGTTAGACAAAAAGGTGAAATAAAATTAGAACATCTTGTAATCTAATAAAGTAAAGGACAATAAAACACAACAGTACTTTGAAAACATACCAGAGGCTGTCTAAAAACATTTCCAGTGTCTCAGCAGAAAACCATCAAAGTGATGACAACATACTAACAAGAAACAGACCAAAAATCTCTGACTGGAAAATACCCAAGAATGATAGAAATATATGTGCATCTTAGCTGATAAAACAAAGAAATAAATAGAAATGGACAATAACCCCACTCAAATATAACCAAGTAAATTAAATGGAAATTAGAAGGTGTAGGGATAGTACTATCATCTGGGTGGTGAGAGAGGCATTTTAGGGCAAAAGAGTATATTTGTAGCTCCAAAGTGACTCTCACAATATTGTAAATACACGGTTTTAGCTAATAATCAGAATTTCTTCAGTATCCCTACTTTGGGGGGGTGCATCTTAATTTCCCGCACTTGAGGCAGACAGTCTTAGCCAATAAAATATAGAGAGTACAGGTGGAAAACCAGTATCATTACAGAGGATGACAGTAAATATTAATGTAGCTTGCTGACATGTATTGAATTCACCAACAAAAGAGATGTATAGAAAATTTTGGAAATCCAATAAATAAATACAGTTGTCTGATATAGAATTAGTGTTGTTTTGTTGCTTATGACAAAACAAAATTATTATGTAAGATGTTATAAAATACATTGTCTGTGATATTGTCTGTCTTTTTTGCTTTTTATTTATTTTTATTGTTATTAATTATGGTTTATTCACTTTGTACCCCCCTGTACCTTCCTCCCTCCTCCCCTCCCAATCCCACTCTCCCTCTTCCCCACCATGTTCCTCTCTCAGTCCACTGATAAGGGAGGTCTCCTCCCCTTCCCTCTGATCCTAGTCTATCAGGTCTCATCATCACTGGCTGCATTGTCTTCTTCTGTGGCCTTACAAGGCTGTTACCCTCTCCCCAGGGGGAAGTGATCAAAGAGCAGGCCAATCAGTTCCTGTCAGAGACAGTCCCTGTCCTCATTACTATGGAACCCACTTGGACACTAAACTGCCATGGGCTACATCTGTGCAGGGGTCCTAGGTTATGTCCATGCATGGTCCTTGGCTGGAGTATCAGTTTCAGTAAAGACCCTTGTGCCCAGACTTTTTGGATCTGTTGCTCTCCTTGTGGAGCTCCTGTTCTCTCCAGGTCTTACTATCTCCCACTTCTTTCATAAGATTCCCTGCACTCTGGCCTTGGCTATGAGTCTCAGAATCAGATAGTTTTTAAGGCTGTCTGAAATTCTAAAACCACTTTAAATTTTAACTGATAAAATAAAGCAATTTTGTCTTTCACTACAAAACATTTTTACTAAATTAATTTAAATTTATGCTTAAGAGTGTTTTACTTTAATCCGTTAAAAAATGAGCTTTTAAAACAAATATGAAACTAGTTTTAATAAAATGATAATTGTCATCTAAGTAAAACAATTATAATGAAATATTTTGACAAGGAGAAAGATTATTTCCATTTATAATTTAATACTACATCTTTTTGAATATTATAACTCTTCTTTTAAAAAGATATTCAACTCTAGCTGGATGAAATTCTTTGTAATTTTGGACTGGGCATGTTACTTAGCCTAAGTGTATTGTCTAGAATGTTATTTGTTTAGGCATTATTATAGATTTATGACTTGCATCCAGATTGGGACATATAAGCAAAGCTGTTGTAAATCTGCTGTAGCAATCATTGTGTAACCACATATTTTTTATTAGTGTTGAATATATAGTAGAAATTATTTTTATTATCATTTAATAAGTATATGTTAATCTTTAACATCTTTTTGAAAGCATGTACTTTTTTTTCAACTTCTACCAATAAGTCGTGGAAGTTAAGTTGTTCTAAATCTTCTTCAACTCTTACTATTGCCAAACTTTTAATATTTAATTTTTCAAGGACATCCCCTATCAGTGGATTTGGAGAGAGGCATGGGAGGAGACGAGAGAGGAAGGGTGAGATTGAGAGGGATTGAGGGATGCGGCTACTGCTGGGATACATATTGAATAAGCTGTAATCAATATAAAAACATTAAAATAAAAACTTTCAAGGATTGTTCAGCATTATCTTATGAGAGTATCTTTTTAGAAAATGTTATTAGCAAACTTTAACAGAGTTCTTAATCTTCTTGTATCTATTTAGAAGTCCTTGATTTAATATAGTTGTAATTTTAAAATTGAGTAATTACTTTTTTGTTTCTGAGAGTTTTTGATTAATACTTTCTGGATATAAAGATGTTGTCTCACATGCATGTGTCCAAAATTAATGCATAGATGGATTCATCACAGTATATTTACCTTCTGTGTTACATTAACATATTCATTCAGAAGGTATACATTTTAGTACTGTACTTTCTCCAATCAATGCATTTGAGCTTAAATATTTTTATTTGAAGTTTACACTTTCCCATTTGTATTTCACACACATATTCTAAATCTACTAGTATGAAAAAAAATAATCTTTTTTTCTTTTTTCATAAGTATCAAAACATTTACCTACTGAGAATTTTATTGTTTTCGGAGTGCAGTAGCATAAAAAAGGTTGTTTCAGCAAGAAGATCAGTGGTTCAAGGCTAACCCTGGCTGTATGTTGAGCTATGAAGCTATAAAGTGCTATATGAGATACTGTCCAGAAAAGACCACAGAAAATCCATACATATCACCTTGCACAAAAAGAAACAGCAGTATCTCATTGTGTAAATGTACCACAATTTCTGCATCCATTCCTCAGTGGAGAGACATCTGGATTGTTTCCAGATTCTAGTTATTACGAATAAAGCTGCTACGAACATAGTTGAGCAAATGTCCTTGTATACTTGAGCATATTTTATCTATATATCTAGGAATGGTATAGCTGTACCTAGAGGTAGCACTATTCCTAATACTACTCAGCAATTTAAAACAAGAAAATCATGAAATTTTCAGGCAAATGGATGGAACCAAAAAAGATCATCCTGAGTGAGGTATCCCAGAAGCAGAAAGACACACCTGGTATATGCTCACTTATAAGAGGATAGTAGATATACAATATAGGAGAAACATACTAAAATCTGTACACCTAAAGAAGCTAAACAAGAAGGGAGACCCTGGGTAAGATGACCAGTCCTCACTCAGAAAGGCAAACGGGATGGACATCAGAAGAGGGAGAAAACAGGGTGCTGCGAGTGTGGCGTGAGGGGAAGCTGCTGGCCGCCCCCTTGGCAGTCCCTTTGCTCCCGTTTCCCGCCCCCCCTCCCCAACCGCAGAGGGCACCTCAGAAGGCCAAAGTCAATAAAAAGGAGCTCAACGCTAATCACGACGGGGCTGATAAGACCGCAGAAAAAGAATAGCAAGAAGCAAATGAACATATTGATGAAGTACAAAATGAAATAGACAGACTTAATGAACAAGCCAGTGAGGAAATTTTGAAAGTAGAACAAAAATATAACAAACTCCTCCAACCGTTTTTTCAGAAGCGGTCAGAGTTGATCACCCAAATCCCCAATTTTTGGGGAACAACATTTGTCAACCATCCACAAGTGTCCGTACTGCTCGGGGAGGAGGATGAGGAGGCTCTGCATTATTTGACCATAGTTGAAGTGACAGAATTTGAAGACATTAAATCAGGTTACAGAATAGATTTTTATTTTGATGAAAATCCTTATTTTGAAAATAAAGTTCTCACCAAGGTATTTCATCTGAATGAGAGTGGTACCCATCTTCAAAGTCCACCGAAATCAAATGGAAATCTGGAAAGCATTTGACAAAGTGCTCAAGTCAAACGCAGAATCAGGCCAGCAGGAAGCAGCAGCACGCAGGGCCAGAGAGCTTCTTTACCTGGTTCACTGACCATTCTGATGCAGGTGCAGATGAGTTAGGAGAGGTCATCACAGACGATATTTGGCCAAATCCCTTGCAGTACTATTTGGTTCCTGATATGGATAATGATGAAGGGAAGGCGGAAGATGATGATGATGATGATGATGATGATGATGATGATGATGATGATGATGA
>NW_026596040.1:13400161-13418463 GCF_907164565.1 Psammomys obesus
GATGATGATGATGATGATGATGATGATGATGATGATGATGATGATGATGAAGAAGAAGGATTGGACTATATTGATGAAGAAGGGGATGAGGTGAAGGTGAAGAAGATGAAGATGATGATGAAGGGGAGGAAGGAGAGGAGGATGATGGAGAGGATGACTAGCACAGAAGACTGTTGGATTCCAACTTTCTTTTTTTATTTTCTTTTTATTTTTTATTTTTTTTGCCTTTATTTTTTTATTTATATTTGTTTTTTTTATATTAATTACACTTTATTCATTTTGTATCTCCCCCATAAGCCCCTCCCTTCTCCCCTGCCGATCCCACCCTTCCTCCCCTTTCTGCATGCATGCCACTCCCCAAGTCCACTGATAGGGGAGGTTCTCCTCTTCTTTCTGATCTTAGTCTATCAGTTCTCATCAAAAGTGGCTGCATTGTCCTCTACTGTGGCCTGGTAAGGCTGCTCCCCCCTTAGGGGGAAGTGATCAACGAGCAGGCCAATCAGATTATGTCAGAGGCAGTCCCTCTTCCCATTACTATGTAACCCACTTGGACACTGAACTGCCATGGGCTACACCTGTGCAGGGGTTCCAACTGATGGGCAGAGTGAATGGAATTCTTTTTATTTTTTAAAATTTTCTCCAGTCCCTGGGAGCAAGTTGCAGTCATTTTCCTTCCCCTTACACTTGTGCTCAGTTGCCCTGTTTTGAGGTCTCTCTTAACACCATGGTTTTCAACTTATTTTGGGGAAAATAACCTTGAGCAAAATACAACAGGAAAAGAATCTTCTCTGTTCATTTTTATCCTTTCTTGTCTCAAAAACTGTGGATTCAATACCAACATTCTTCTCTGTGAGAAAAAAAAGCAGCTCTCTAGTTTCCCAGGCTCTCTGAGGCTGGAGGGCATGAGGCCCCTGTGTAGTGGTGCATAGAATTCTAGCCTTTTTCCTTTCCCTGTATATTGGGCTCAGAGATTACACTGTGTCTCTATGTGAATACAGACAGTTAGCATTTACCAACATGCATCTGTCTACTTTCTCTTGTTTAATAAAAATAAAAAAGAAAAAGAAAAAGGGGGGGTTATAGAAGGTCAGCAAAGGGTAGGTTTGAGGTGCCTGGGGGTTTGGCATGTTTAATTGTGATGTTTAACGGACATCCTTCCAGTTTAAGGTGACACTTTTAAAATAAAATTCCCTCCTACCGATGACTTGAGCCCTGCCACTCAATGGGAGAATCCACAGAATCTGTAGGGTTTTATTTGGATTTGACGTTCTCTGTTGTAACCTTATTTTTAATTTTTAATTTTTTCTTTGTTTTCACTGGAAGGAAAAGATGCTCATTTTAAATGTTAATGTGTACAAGTTACTTTGTTACAATAAAACCAATGTGTACACACACATACACACACAAAAAAAAAAAAAAAAGAAGAGGGAGAAAACAGTGAACATGAGTGAACATGACAGGAATTTATCACATAGGACCTGTGAAAGGCTCTACCCAGCAGGGTAGGAAATAAGATGCTGAGATTCATAGCCAACCTTTGGGCAGAGTGCGGGGAGTCTTATGAGAGAACAGGGAAGTAGAAAGAGCTGGAGAGGACAGGAGCTCCAGAACCAAAACAAAACCAAAGCAACAGAGCAACAGAACCAAAATATCTAGGCCCAGGAGTCTTTTCTGATACTGATACTCCAGTTACAGCAAATGCAGCAAAGATGTAAAATGAAACCTGATGCACAGAAACTGCTAGAGGAAAACACAGGAATTACACTACCTGATGCAGGTGTGGGAAAGAACGTCTTAAATGCCACTCCATTCATCAAAGAATGAAGACAACTGATCAGTGGGATTTCATAAAATAAAAACAAAACGGACAGACAAACTTTTGCATGGCCAGAGAAACAATCAGTTGGATGAAGAAGAAGCTCATGGATTGGAAAAGAATCTTTTTCTTCTATACATCTGGCATAAAGGATCCACATAAATTATTTGATTAAATTATCGGATTCACAAAGGGCACATGGGATTGGGTCAGAAATATTATTTAGGAGGTCATCTGGTAGATGTACAACATACTAAATTACAAGAAAAAAATTAATCCAGGACTGTGAGCACCTGTCTATTTGTAGACCATGAGCCAGTGTGCAAATGGGTCTCATCCACCCGACAAAAAAGCAAAATGAGAGTTGAGTAAAACTCAAAAGTGGCCCCTGAATTTTGCCTTTTCTTTTATAAGATATCCTAGAAGATTTTTTTAAGAATTGAATTTATTTTGATCCTATGTAGAGAAGAGCAGAATAAGAGAAATAATGTCATTCCTGTGGGTTACAAACCCTTCCTAATCACAGTACAGGGAAGGGTGTGACAATGGGTTTGCCTAAGTACCAGTCAGCTACTAATGAGAGGGAGGGGGCAAAGCAGGAAAGTGGAAAGGTGGATATAGTAGCATATCATATTAAAATCCTGTGTCTAGGAGACATTGGAAGGTAGGGAGGAAGGGAGAGATAAAGTGATGCATGGTTGGAGGGAGGGAGGGTATGTGGAAGGGATATTGCTTTTCAGTTTTGTTTTCACTGTTGGTTGAACATAGAGCCTGGTATATGCTACTCCAGCACCCCACTACAGAGCTAAACCCAGCCCACATTCTTTGTTTTATTTGAATTACAGTCTCAATAAATTGTTGAAGATGGCCTTTAACTTACTTTGTAGCTTAGTCTCCCATCTCTAAGGGAGCTATAACTATAGGCTGGGAATAGCAGACCTGGCTTAAAATTGAAGATACATTTGTGAATGAGATGCACAGGTCCATTACTTTCTGTAGACCACTCTGAAATTAACATGATGATAAGTTGCCGCTGGAGAAAACGGTTTGTGTATAGTCAATGTAAGTATTTATAATGATATAAATGTCTGACTACAGTGAATTTTATGTCTCTTAAAACCTTGGGAGGGGTCATTTGACTTAAATGTCTTTAAACACTCAGATAATAAATAAAACTCTAGAATTGTATTTTTTTAAAGCTTTTCAAGTGCCTTGAGACTTGGATACACTCCCTGTGTCGCTGAATAAAGGATTTGTGAGGCTCTATGAAAGAGTTTAGCTCCCTTTCCTTAAATTTGTGTTATCGATGCTATCAGATATTACAGTGAAGCATGCTTAGGTTCGATTCTGTGTGTTAGGTGAAGGTCTCACTGGAAAATAAACCCATGTTCATTAAGACAAAGAATTCAAAGACTTTCCTTCATAGGCCCAATGACAGTATATGATCAAATTAAATTAATTTCAAATGGCAAAACTTTAAATACAGCACCTCCATATGAATTCAAATGTGACAACATAAAACTTTCAAGAATATGGAGGGACACATAATGGGTTTGATACATAAACACTATGCCCGACAATTGTGACACAAGGAAACTCATGCTGGATTATACCTAGAAACTTAGTGTCTACCATTTAAAAGATTTTATTAAACTTCAGGAAGATTTTCAGATACTATTTCAGTTTCAGACGAATGATTACACTAATGGCAGTATATAAAACCCTGGTAAATCCCAAATATTGCTTTTTAGATGTTCATAGAATATTTTTAAATGAGTCTTCTCTTGGAGTTTTCCATCTGTTATTTATGTCTGTGACAAAAGCAGATGATTGATGTAGGCTACAACATCCCAAAGAGTCATTTGGTTTGAGGTTTTTAGGTTTATGGAGGGAAACAAGGGTTTTAGTTCTTAGCAGATCCTCTGATATAACCACTAGATTCTTCAGGATCCTCCAATTTATAGGTCTGCTTCTTGGGCCAAAGCAAAGAAGGCAAAAATCATGACATAGGGTCATGTCTAGGAATGTCTTCAGCTGACTAAAGGGCCTGTCACTAGTGAGAATGTTTGGACGATTCTCACTAATCAAAGCTAGGGTCCAATGGAAGGGGTGTTGGACACCCTCCCATCGGTAGACTTGGAAAGGAGCATGGAAGGAGATGAGGGAGGGAGGGTTGGATTGGGAGGGAATGAAGGAGGGGGTTACAGCTGGGATGCAAAGAGAATAAAATGCAATGTAAAAAATTAAAATTTTAATTTAAAAAACCCACAAATTTTATTTTAAAATAAAGTAGTTATCTCAATAAACATTTTCAAAGGAGGACAGATAAACTACTAGCAAGTAAATTCTTAAATGGTCAAGCTCATTAATCAGTAGATAAGTATAAATATCTCTATATATCACCTTATACCTTTAATGGGTAGATGTTCTAAAAAGGAGATGGTTATCAAAGAGAAGTGGGTAATATCAGTCTCAGAAAAGACTCCTGTGTCCAGATATTTTGGTTCTGTTGTTCTCCTTTTGGAGACTTATATTCCAGCCAAGGACCATTCATAGATATAACCTAGAACCCCTGATCAGATGTAGTCCACAGCAGCTCAGTATACAAGTGTGTTCTCTACTAAAGAGAACAGGGACTGTCCCTGACATGAACACAGTGGCCTGCTCTTTGACTGCCTCTACCTGATGGGGGAGCAGCCTTGCCAGGCCACAGAGGAGGACAATGCAACCAGTTCTGATGAGCTAGGGTCAGATGGAAGGGAAGGAGGACCTCCCCTATCCTTAGACTTGGAGAAGGGCATAGGAGGAGATAAGGGAGAGAGGGTGGAATTGGAAAAGGATGAGGGAGGGGACTACAGCTGGGATACAAAGTGAATAAACTGTAATTAACATAAAAAATAAAAATTTAATTAAAAAAAGAAGTGGGTAAAAAGAACACTTGCCCACTGTCAGAGGAAATGTGAATTGGTTTGTTTTTTAAGAAAATGTTGGCTTGGTGTTCTTGTAGGACTTCTAACAATGGGAACAAGTGTGTCCCTGACTCTTTTGTCTCCTCTTGGGACTCTCCCTCCTATTGGGTTGCCTTTTCCAGCCCTTATGAGGGCTTTTCCTTGTCTCATTGTATCCTGTTTTATCATGTTTGGATGTTTGGGTGTCATCTCTTGGAGGACTGTTATTTTCTAAAGGGAAACAGATGGAGATTGAATCTGAGGAGATGGGAGATAGGGAGATATCTAGAAGAAATGGAGAAAGGGGAAAGTGTAGTGAGGATGTATTATATGAGAGAAGAATATATTTTAAAAAATTGTTGCTTTGCAAAAACTCCCAACACTGTCATTAGCTATGTACCCCTAGATGGGCTCCCAAGCTTGATTGGGCTCAAGACAATTAGTGTCCAGTAATATATTAAATTTTCAGTTACAAGACTATATATTTACTTTTCAACTTTGAGGGATTAAAATCTGAAATGTGAATTACATTTCTTTTGAGAAAGTGTCTTATGTAGTCCAGACTTGCCTCAAATTTTGCTGTGTGGTTTGTTTAAGGAGAATGACCTTTAACTCAAATTTGTCAGCCTCTACCTCCTGAGTGCTAGATTTATAATAGCTAGCTAAAACATGTATGTTTACTATTTGAAAAATATTTTGAATTAACTTCGTTGACAACTTTACATATATATAGAATGCATAATGAAGTAAAAGTTTCTTGTTTCTTTGGAAACTCAGTGACATCAATCAAGTGAATATGTTTTTTGTTTTGGTCCCAAGTGTGGGAACCTGAATTATTTTTACCCCATGGAAAACAACCCCCATGAAAAGGCACATGATGTTTGTCAGCTGAAAAGTACCTTGTAAGGGATGTGGTTTTTGTGAGGGGGAAAACATCCTCATGTGGACTCTGAGAAGAGATAGGCAGAAGACCACAGACAGCAAGACAACACTTTTGAATTGCTATTCTCTGTAAGGTTCAGATCCTCTGATGGTCTTTGCAGAGAGAAACCCTCCATTGAACCTCTTGGGATGTTTTGGCAGAGTTTTGCCACGCCAATGGACTTGTGCCCTTTTGGGTGGAGTGTTGCTGATTCTACAGAATGGTTCCACTGCTGCTGACACATGCTGCTGCTGCTGCCTTCCTGTTTGACTAGATTGCTGGTATTCTGACAACTGAGTTTGGTAATCCCAAAGGACTTTGTCCCTTATCAGTCCCTTTCTTCACTACTCTCCTACCTAAAGTTGGGGACTTCTAAGGGAGGTAGAGGAGCTTAAGAACCTTAAATAAAGTAGGTGTTTGAAAAATCTAAGCCTACAACATACTGACCACTTTTACTTCCCACAATTTCCCTCTTTTCTACTATGCTGGTCTAGTCCCCTTGTTCCCAACAATTCTCTTTCTCACTTTTGTGTCTATTCACTTTGTTTTCTGGCTCAATCAGTTTTTACTGGGGTTACCTGTGTGGTCATAGAGTTGGGATTGCCCAATGGAGGTTGGTGTACCTATCTCTGGGTACATAGCTAAAGATGATGTCACCTCTCTTCTGGAATCTATCAATAGCCAATAGTTCAGCAGTAATGATCAGAGCCCCTGGAGTCCCTACCCCTTCCATGTCGGATTGTTGCAAGAGGAAGTCTTGTATGGGCCCACCGCAGATACCAGGAGTTGTCTTGAGTTCATGATTGCAGCGATTATATGAGTTTAAGCATAGCATTTCACAGCCAGTCACCTTGTATTACAGCTCCTAATCACACTCCTCTTCCACAGTGTTCTTGAGCCTTACAGAGGGTGGTATAAAATTTTTTTAGGAATGTATTCTAAAAATAAAAAAAAAATCACATATTATAAATATCTAGGCAGCAATTTACCTCTGATCACTACAAAGAGAGGTTTCTCCTATTAAAGCTGGGAGTAATTTCCCTAGGTACAAGGATGGATATTAGGAAGGCAGTTTGATTCTGTGTGAACTTAGGTAAAGAATAGTAATAACCAGTTTACATTCCCACCAGCAATGGAGGAGGGTTCCCTTTTCTCCACAACCACTTTGGAAGTCAATCTGGTGCTTTCTCAGACAACTAGGAGTAGTGCTACCTCAAGACCCAGCTATACCACTCCTAGGTATATACCCAAAATTTGCTCAAGTACACAACAAGGACATTTGTTCAACCATGTTCGTAGCAGCTTTATTTGTAATAGCCAGAACTTGGAAACAACCCAGATGTCCATCAACGGAGGAATGGATACAGAAACTGTGGTATTTTTACACAATGGAATACTACTCAGCAATCAAAAAGGAGGAAATCATGAAATTTGCAGGCAAGTGGTGGGATCTAGAAAAGATCATTCTGAGTGAAGTATCCCAGAAGGAGAAAGACAAACTTGGTATATACTCGCTTATATAGACCTACAAGATATGATAAACTTAATGAAATCTACACACCTAAAGAAGATAATCAAGAAAGTGGACACAGGTGAAGGTGATTAATCCTCATTTAGAAAGACAAATGGGATGTGCATTGAACTTATGACAGGAGTCTACCACAAAAGGCATCTGAAAGACTCTACCTAGCAGTGTTTCATAGCAGACACTAAGACTCATAACCAAACCCTCGGCAGAGTGCAGGGAATCATATGAAAGAAGGGAAGTTAGTATGATGTGGAAAGGATAGGAGCTCTACTAGGACCAAACATATCTGGGCACAGGGTCTTTTCTGAGACTGACACTCAACCAAGGACCATCTATGGATATAACCTAGAACTTCTGCTCGGATGTGGCCCATGGTAGCTCAGTAACCAAGTAGTTTTCCAAAGTAAGGGGAACACGGACTATTTCTAACAGGATTTCAAGGGCAGGCTGTTTGACCCCCACCCCCACCCCGGGGAGGAGCAGTCTGTTAGGCCACAGAGGAGGACTTTGCAGCCAGCCCTGAAGATACCTGATAAAACAGGGTCAGATGAAAGGGGAGGAGGTCCTCCCCTATCAGTGGACTTGGAAAGGGGCAGGGAGGAGACCATGGAGGGAGTGTGGGGTTGGGGAGGGAATGAGGGAGCGGGATACAGCTGGGACACAGAGTTAACAAAATGTAACTAAAAAGAAAAAAATAATAAAAAAAAAGAAAAGAAAAAAAAAAAAGAATAGTAATAAGTTCCCCAGTTGGGGCCTCAAGTCAGCATGAAGCCTCTTCAGGTATAGACTTTTATCCATGCTTGTAGTAACAGGCATGAAGGAGTTTCTTGTTGTGAAATAGGCCTCAGTTCCAGGCAGAGAACGGTTGGTTCTCTGTGGTCACACTACTGTTGTACAAATGTGCACACACCTTGCCAGGAAGGTTTTATATTTGCTTCACAGGGTTCATAGCTGTGTAAAATAACTGAAGCTATGTCTTCCCCAATATTTTCCATAGCATATTCTGGCACTTGGAAAACTAATTTGTATAGAGAGCATTTTCAGTTCTAGCTTTCCTTATATAAATCTTGAAGCTAAGACATATAGTTTCTTCAGCAATAGGGTATTATCCTCTAGTTATGGTGTTCAGAGTAAGAACAGAAGGTTGTATAGTTAGGGAGCTTCTAGGACTGACGTCTGTGAACTTCTCAAGCAAAGATATTCCACATAAAAGTTTATTTAACAACCCATTGTTTCCAGAAGAAGCATCATCTAACTGAACAGAGTCACTTTATCAATTCTCTTTTGCATTTTTTTTTCATTTAGGTTATAAGATAGCAAGTTTCTATATACCATTTAATATACCTTTCGTTTTATCTGATCCTCCCATTTCCTGATCACCTCCACACATTTTCTCTCTCATTCATCTCCCTTCTTTTCTTCCCTTTTAACCTTTTCACTCCCAATGTTCTCATGTTGCATTCCTTTTATCTATAGTTTACTCCCTCAATTTTCTTAAAGCACCCTGTGCCATGTTCCCTTCATAGCTTTCTGGCTTCCATATGTATGCCTTATTAAACAAGCAAAATAAAATCAGCCAAACTATAACTTCATATAAGAGGAAATGTATGGCATTTGTCTATTTGGAAGGTATTTCCACCATCAGTATAAGTATTTCTAGTTTTATCCATTTACCTTAAATTTTCATAATTCAATTTTCTTCAAAGCTAAATAAAATATAATTGTATAGACGCACCACATTTTTAGTATATATTAAATAGTTGTAGAACATCTAGGCTTCTTTTATTTCTTAATTATTGGGAATTATGCAACAATGAACATGTTATTTATGTTCTCAAATGATAGCCAGTCTGGTTATGGTCAAATGGACAGAACACAGTCACCAAAATTCTCAACAAAATGTTGGCAAATCAAATTCGTAATCACAATCACTCATTATGGTCAAGTCGGCTTGGTTGATTGAACAATTATAAATCAATATATTGAATGACTGCCATAAGTAGACTCAAAAAATAATATGATTTTTCTCAATAGACACACAAAAGTTCATTTCCAGAATTCAACATCCTTTCACATTAAAAATAATGGAAAAATATCTAGGAATGTGGGGAACATAAATCAACATAACTAAGGCTACACATAATAAACATGAAGCCAATATCATGGGAAAAGGAGAAAACTCAATACATTGCAACCAAGATCAGGAACAAAACAAGAGTTTCCACTATCTCTCTTCCTGTATTCAATACAATCTTGCAGCCTTAGAACAGTAACATAATAGAAGGAATAAATGAGATAAGATTCTAAAAAGAACTGATTATGTTACTATTTCTAGATAAGAGAACTTAAACACAGCACCAAAAAACTTAGAGCTGGTTTACACCTTCAACAAAATGTGAGGATATAAAATTAACACAAATATCAGTAGTCTTCATATATCTCTTTGACAAGCATGCCGAAAAAAAATGGAATCCATAACCACACACACACAAAGAAAACTTTTAAGTGTCAATGTGTAGATCCAATGCAGTCATGAGTGAATACATGTTATTGACAAAATGGTCTCTTGGGCTCAGGAATAGCAAAGCTTCTCCGGTCCAAGACAAGATGTTTACAAATGCTTTACCCTTAGCTAAAACCAGTTTATTCAGTAACTATTAGCCTGAGCTTCTTCACAGATGGCTTCAGCCTGAGACTACTCAGGTACAAGAATGCCAGCTAAGATTAACTAACCAGCTAACTCCTCCTCACTAATGCTTTATATACGAAAAAAAAAAAAAAAGTTGCGTTTCGTGGCTCTTCTTCATCAAAACATATGGCTGAGGTTTTCTGTATATGTGATTCATTGATTCATTCCCCATCACCACAGTTCTGTCAATCCCGGAGCTGTTCAGGTCACAACAAGTAAAAAAATAAAAATAATAAAAATTTTAAGACATTAAACATGGTTTCAAATATGTTAAGATAATTTCAATATTTGGTGCTTCTGATAATACATTGTGAATTTATGAGATTATAATTAGCTATAGGTACAGACACTGTACATTGGCTACTGTAGACTGTATAAAATACTGTATACTGTATAAAAACTGTGCCACTCACTATCTTGTAACTGATAACCATCGTTTGGTTCAAGTTTGCAAGCCTTATTTCAAATTGTTAGTTTAAGGTCTGCACTTACAATAGCCAAATTATGTGAAAAAATTGACTTTGTCATTCTTGTCTTAAGAATATTATTTCTATTATGTATAATAAAACAAGTCTTTCATTTTAAAAAGCAAAAAATGTAAATACATAAAATGAGACCCAAATAACATCTCTGCTTGTGTTTACACATTAGCCAATTATTTTTCCCACAAATATGTATTGATCATGATATCTTAAATTTGTCATGTTTGGTAATTTGTTCTATTGATATTGTGCATGTATTCTTTTTAAAAACCATTTTAATTTCCCTGAACCAAGGACTTTAGACTGGACTGCTACCTGTTCTTTAAAGAGCCTACCATCTTAGTGCTGAGGGCTTGATAGACTGTTGCTGCGGTAAAAGAAATCGCTGCCTGGGGATGTGTGATGTGTAAAAAAAAATGCCAGGCAGTGCAGATGGCACTCTCCATGAGATTGCTGAAGTTAGGGGACATACAGTTTTGTGATTCTAATTCCAACAATGGTGTGATTTTATCTGGAAGTGCTCAACAATCCAAGTTGCGAAGCTTAATTTTGCTAACGAGGCATAAGGTAATCAAGAGTAAATTGTACTTATAAATAAAATGGTGTCTTCAGCCTTAATTTAGTTTCTTCCTACTTGAGTGCCACTTTGCTCTCCATAGCTTCTCAAATAAAATCTTAACATTTTATCGTTATCTGCACACACTCTTCTCAGTGTGGAATCATGTTTTGCTTATCACATCCCACTCTTAGCAGCATTTATTTTCTGGTTCTCTTGATCCAGTCTGACATGAGTGAAGACACTCATGTCTGAACGTTTCCAAGCATCTATGGCTTTTCTAATGTTTTTTTTTCCCCTCTTCTGATTTCTACATCTCACATCTTATACTGACATAATAACTTATTTCACACATATGCACACACACACACACAAAAAAAAAAAAAAACCAACAAAAAAAATATTGTTCCCTAAAAGACCAGAAAATAAGTCAATTAGTCAAATCTCTCACTTACCCCAAACGATATCCTTAAAGCTGCTGCAGGGGGGAGCCTCACTACTCGGGTGTTCGTTAACCCTATTTTATAACTGATTGGACAAAAGCACAAACTGATTCCACTTTTTCTCTACTACGATACTTTTTTAATCTATTTCAAATTAATAGAGCTGGAACTACATTTTCTCAGATGACACATCTTAACTGTTGAAAATCGAGGGTGAGCTCAAGATAAATTAAGAAAATAGGAACCATATTGTATTCTCATCATACAAAAAGCTAACAAATCATGTAAGTGGATAAAATAACATATTGTGTAAAGGGAGCTCTGAGAGAGAGAGAGCGTGAGTGAGTGAGTGAGAGAGAAGCAGATTCACACAGAGAGAAACAGAGGAAAAATTAAGTTCCTAATTGTTTATGATGATCTCCCAAGAAGAATTTCAGGCTACTGAAATACTGTTCCATAATATTCTTTTTCGGAAAGTGAGACCTGTTTTTTTATTGAAGTAAGAATCTTGTACATGGTAGGCAATCTGTCTACCCCCTAGCTGTTTTCTCAAGTTTATAGAAAAGTGAAAATTAAGAGGTTAAAGGCACCTAGAGTTTGCAACACTAGAACAGCATGCAGAGGAGGTAGGAAAGGTGGAAGAGAGAGTGTGTGTTTAAAGGCATGCAGAAGGTTTCATGGCATAGTTCTCCATTGATGATGAGTACATTTATGTGAGTTAATTCTTGAGGAAGAAAACCTTTTTAGAAAAAGCTGTTAGAGGGCTGGCAACATAGCTCAACATGTATAGGTACTTACTACCAAATATATGTGTAAATATATGTGTGTGTGTGTGTGTGTGTGTGTGTGTGTGTGTGTGTGTGTGTGTAAAAGCAACAACATAGTTTGATCCCTGAGAGTCATGTATCCATGTAGTGGTAAATTTAATGAACTCCCTCCACCTGTCCTCTGACCTCCACCCGGGTGTCATACCATATGGACATGGACTGATATGCACACAAATGTCCATGCACACACACACACTTTTGCATGAACACACAATAATTCTTTTCTTCCTTTTCTTTTTTTTCAATTTATTTTTTATTAATTATAGTTCATTCACTTTGTATCCCAGCTGTAGCCCCCTCCCTGGTTGGTGAAGCAATGAGGAAAAAAGCATAAAACAGTGCTCCTCTGGAGCAATTCCTGCATCCATGTTCCTGCCTCAAGTTCCTGTTCTGACTTGCCTCGATGTTGGATGTATAAGATATAAGGTTACCTTAAGTTTCATGGGTCATAGTGTTTATCACAGCAACAGAAACACTAGGTACCAGAAATAACATGAACATTATAATTATTAAATGATTAGTTTATAGTTATAGCATTAGACAAAGACTGTAGACATTATTATTATTATAACTTTTATTTGGTATTTTCTAAAAAGAAGAGGAGATCTTACACATATTAAAGAGACATGGAGAGTATGAGAACAACTCAACTTGAAATTCTAGACATAGAAATGTTTACTAGGAAGAATAAAACAATGGCTGAGTTTAACAGCATATAAGATACTTAAGTGAGGATTTAAAGTTCTTCAAGACAGTGCAACATAAAACAGCCAAAGTACAACAAAGAAAAAAAGACTGAGAAGTGTTTAAAGTACCTTGGTTCAGGATTATGAGAATAATTTACTTTCTTAAATTTTCTTGCCTTGAGTATGGGCTACACTTATGACTTGTTCTAAATAACTATTATGAACCAGAAGTTATGACCTTTGGCTTCTAAGATTAGACCTGTAAAAGCAGTATATTTTGTTACTTGCCAGAAACACTGAATCTCTCTCTTTCTCTCTCTGTCTCTCTCTTCTCTTTGTCTCTGTCTCTGTCTCTCCCTCTCTCTCTCTGTGTCTGTGTGTGTGTGTGTGTGTGTGTGTGTGTGTGTGTGTTTGTGTTTCTCTCTGTGTCCATTATCAGAACCATGACAAAAATCACCCGGAATAAAGTTAGGTCTCTCTCTAAAGAGGAACACAAACTGACAAAGCACCTCAGCAGGAGAGTGATTGTATAGCATGCCATAGCTCTCGATTCAATATATGAAAAGTAACGCAAGTTAAGTTTGTAAGAGAGCCCACTAAAGACCATGATTCTGTGTGTTGCTCTTTAATATGTTTGCCTAAGAATGATACAGTTTTTTTGTTTTCTAACTCTGGGTCATCAAATCTGATTTTCTTCTGCCTACTATTGTAATACAGTAGATTATCACCAGGTCATCGTGGAGATCAGTTCAGTTGTTTTCTGTCTCTCAGGTATGTCTCTGTATAGCCTAAATATCATTCTTTCTATGTACGTATGCACTAAACAATTTCACCATTTGTATTTGGTTGTTTTATGCATTCTGTTTTATTTCATCTCAAAAGTAAAAATCCTATCTCAAAGCAAAAACTCCATAGGGGCAAAAACAAACAAACAAAAAGCAAACAAACATACACCTTCTTTCTGTCTTGCTCACATATCTGCAGAAAAGCTTAGGTCACTCAGTGGTATTTCCTGTCACTCAGTGACCTCAGCAGTGACAGCTGCAGGCCAGTCTTTGTTGGCCAGCTGGCTGGGGATTCTTGTTTCAGCAGGAGCCTGCTAAATAGGCACAGAGGGGACCTGCGCACCTTCACATGAGTCTTCCATCTCCACCTCAGCAGCCCTGGACTCAAAATCCATGACTGTCCATTCACCCCGAAGTTCCTCCTTGACCACAGAGCTCTTTATAGAGCAGCTTGCTCTACCTTCTGGATGTACTAAAGATCTTACCGGAAGTGGAGATCTGTCATGTCCTCCAACAGATGCACATGTAAAATTATATCGTACATATGCAGACATAAGACCCACCAAGGGAAACCCTTTCTTGTTGCTTAAATTGGCAGTGTCCACTTAGAGCAGAGAGGAATCTGTATTACAGTGTGCAACAGTAAGCAGCTTGACGTAAGATGCTCTGTGAGCACTGGGTCTTAATTCTGACATGCCAGCGGGCTCTGCCTATTTTTCACCAGTCAATTTTGATTCAGTGGGTCATTTTCAGTCTCTGTATAGTCATGAATATTATTTTTGTGTACTGAAACTTATTTTCCTATAGCATGTGATGGACATTGGGCAGAAGTCTAGTTTAAAGGACTGTGGATAGAAATCCGTGGAGAGATGCATCTGTTGACAAGTCAGGTATCCCGGTGCACGTTCATATTCATCGACCTTCATTATAAATTAGTCATTGATAACAAGTTCACATACTGTTTGCACAATTAAGAAAAATCAACAAAGCAAGTGGAGTAGACAGTGAAGCAAATAACTTATCTCTGATTGCAGGTACATAAAAATAGAAATCATGGTGCTAATAATAAGTTGCCACCGCTACTTCAATGTTTTCTATTTCCAAGCACTGTGCTAAAACTTGCACATACATTATCTTATTTAAATGTCATTATATGAGATACGTAATGTCTTTGCTGAGCAACTACTAAATTTCAGATAATGTGTAGATGGATCAATTAGGAGTTGTCTCTTATTACTTCCAGTGCCATAGTCTTAGTTGGTTACCACTGAATTCAGATACACAAATATCTGCTTAGAATTTAATAAAAAGAAAAAATAAAATAAAATCAGATTTTGACAGTTTAAGCCAGTAATAAGAGGCAAAGAATTGTTACATCACCAAGGTGTGACAGTACTAAGCAGAAAACCCTAATCGTCTGGCAATTTCAGCCTTTCTTGAAAAAATGTTTTGATGATATAGATGCAGAATAAAAGAATACTTTACGTGGCAAGGAAGGCATTTAAGCTGAATAGAAATGACACAAAAATAAATTCTCGAAAGAAGTTTTTAGTATGTATCTATAATTAAAATAAAACATGAATATTGTAGAGGAATTTTTAATCCAGCAACATAGCTTCTCTGGCAAAGGATTACATTCAAAGACCGTGTATGTCTATGTGAATGGATCGTAATGCAGACACACTCTGCATTACAATATGATCTGGCTGGAATACAGAAACACCCTGAGTCCAGCATTTAATCTCAAACAGTAAAGGTAAAGTTAGCTTATAAAAGGGAAGTAGCCATTTTAAAATGGTGCCTCATTGAGGGGCATCCAAAGTGATGAGTCAGATAAAGATTTGACAGAATAAGTCAGAGATAGGCTATGCCCAACTGCCACTACAACAGAACAGGAAAGAGAAGCTGCTTAAGATCAGCACAGAAACAGAGAAAAAAAAAGTCTTTTCAATAGTTTCTTTCTGGGACAGTTTTACAGAGACAGGTTGCAGAGATAACAAGCTAAACATGGGTGAAGACAGAATGAGCCAGAGAATAAGAAGCCAGAAGATAAAAACATATTGCCAGAATTAGTTTGAGGCCAGACAGAGCAGTTCAGTCAGAAGCCAAGAACAGCTAATGTGAATCAGTCAGCTTGGAGAAGAGTTACGCCAACCAGTGAGAGCTGAGAAAGAGCTAGAAAGGCTTGGGAACAACTTTCATCTCACCCCTTCATCAAAGGAAATAAAAACCACATTCACAACCAGACATTCAAATAAAGTAGACCAATAATAAGGTCATTTTATTATTCTCTCCAAACCCATTTTTCTGTCCTAGTATTGACCACCTTGTCTGCATTGGCCAGTTTTATCAATCCATACCAAGAACAGAAAAAAAAATCTTCAACAAATTGTCAATATATGTAGCTGATTTATTCTATATATTCAGACAGTGTTTTCTTTAAATTGTTTAATAACTAAGACTATATAATTGCTACACTTTTCTATGAATTTATCTATCTGTCATCATCTATCTACCTTTAGTTAGAAGAGCCACTTTACCTACCCTTCCCCCTCCTCAGTCCAACCACTCCATCTTCTCTCAAAGTCCTTATCCCCCTATTCTCTAAATATTATACTAATATAAATATACCTAAAATAAAAATATATAAATACAACTTGTTATATCTGATTGGTGTTATTTTTAGATGTGTCTTTAGAGCTACCTTTTGGTATCACTTAACTTGTTTGGGGCTCATCCATTAGGAAGACTAATGCTCCCTTTCTAAGCAGTCAGTACTTAATTATCTGTAGATCTTCATCTAGCATTGAGACTCTGGGAGATTTCTCAACTCACCTTGGCATGACAATTGGTGTTTACATTGTTCTTCTTGTTTAGGCAGTGATATTTTGAGCAATTTAGAGGTATGATTCCGCTGTCATACCTGAAAGATGTGATCTTGCAGCAGAATCCTGGTCTTTTGTATCTTAAACCTTTCCACCACTTCTACAACGTTCCCTAAGACTTATATGCGGGAGTTATATGGCTGACGTATCTATTGTGGCTGAGCATCCCACTACTGGTTGATATTTGCATTTTGACCAGTGTGATATTTTGTAATATTTTTCATCTACTACAAAATGTAGCTCTTTTGATGAGGGATGAGAGGTACACTTATCTGTGGGTAGAATTCTTAGAATGATTCTAGGAATTATACTAGTTTTAGGGGAGCACCAATAAAATATTATTATCTAATGTCTGTGACATCACTAGCCAGAGGTGGTTTTGTAGGTTTTCAAAATCAGGTGTGATTTTTTTCCTGCTTAACAGGCTTTAAGACAGATTAGATAACTGTTGGGCATATCTAGGAAATAAGTACCACTTTCTCAACTATAGGGATACCTTCCCTTGCAGTCATTGTTGTGGTTCATAGACACCACAGCCAGGTAAAAGAATTTTACTGCTTGGAAGCTTGTGTAACAGCTGTGTAAATAGAAAATGAATGGACTTGTTTTTGCTTGTTTGTCTTTAATACAGGTTCTATTAAAAATATTCATTTCAATAAAGTAAAATTGTTCAGAATTTACCTAAATTTTTCTACATATGCTTACATTAAATTGTATTTATTTGGAATGTTAATTTATTACTTTTCAAAAAAATAATCTAATTTACAAGAAGTATTATTTAGCATATCCTCAGGGGATATACAATAACCTCTGCTATCAGTTGAGAATATTAAAACATACTGTCTTTTTTCCATTGAATGGATTTGGCTTCTTTGTCAAATACCGAGGATTCATAGGTGTGTGGGCATATTTCTGGGTCTTCTATGCGGTTCCATTGATCCTCCTTTCTGTTTCTATGCCAATACCATGCAGTTTTTATTACTGTTGCCCTGTAGTACAGCTTGAGATCGGGGATGGAGATACCTCCAGATGATCTGTTGTCATACAGGATCGTTTTGGAGATTCTGGGTTTTTTATTTCTCCATATGAAGCTGAGAATCATTTTTTCAAGGTCTGTAAAGAATTGAGTTGGTATTTTGATGGGTATTGCATTGAATCTGTAGATTGCTTTTGGCAGGATGGCCATTTTCACAATGTTAATCCTACCAATCCATGAGCACGGGAGATCTTTCCATCTTCTGAGATCTTCTTCGATTTCTTTCTTCAGAGATTTGAAGTTTTTCTCAAAAAGGTCTTTCAGTTCCTTGGTTAGAGTCATACCAAGGTACTTTATGTTATTAGTGGCTATTATGGAGGGTGTTGTTTCCCTAATTTCTTTCTCAGCCTTTTTGTCTTTGGTGTACAGGAGGGCTTCTGATTTTTTTGAGTTGATTTTGTATCCTGCCACTTTGCTGAAGGTGTTTATCAGCTGAAGGAGTTCTCTGGTTGAATTTTTAGGGTCGCTCATGTATACTATCATATCATCTGCAAATAGTGACACTTTGACCTCTTCCTTTCCGATTTGTATCCCCTTGATCTCCTTTAGTTGTCTTATTGCTCTGGTTAGGACTTCAAGTACTATGTTGAAGAGATATGGAGACAGTGGGCAGCCTTGTCTTGTTCCTGATTTCAGAGTGAAGTATCCCAGAAGGAGAAAGACAAACTTGGTATATACTCGCTTATATAGACCTACAAG